>NC_079134.1:41300082-41600991 GCF_945859705.1 Episyrphus balteatus
TCCCACTCAAAAATACATATTGAATTAACTCCGTGGGTTTTTAATTTATCTTTGTATACTTTTATCTCTCTCCTGGCAGCGTGTATTTTTTCTTTGCGGTTGAAAAATCCAAATCTCGAACGTCGAGCTTCATATTATTATGAACTCTTTCATTAAGGCAAACACAAAGTTGTTCAAGTTTTCTGTTTTCATGTATACTCTCGAAAAGCCGAGCTTATTATTTTGGATCTGCAGGCTATGTACCAGAACCCAAAAATGCAGATTTGATGACAAGTTCTTCTAAAGTTTAAAAATTCTCCTGGCTGAAGGACAAATTAAATTGTATCAAATATTTAAAACTTAAGGATGTTCTGTCATTTTCTCCGCACCTGATGACCTTAATCTAACAATATGATTAATATATCGCATCATCACTATTTGGTGAGTATAATATAGATCAAGCTCTTTTTAGTATAGAAATTCATTCGTCAATAGTAGTGACCAATCATGTCTCAGGCCTTTTGAGAAGAGAAGCATTCAACGGTTGAAAAATGTAAAAAAATATTATCTCGAACACTGCACCATCTATCTAGACTTGATCCAGCAATCTCATTTATTAGTTCTGGAATAACAAAGATTCTGAAACTTTTGATATTACATTTTGGGTTTTTGTCTCCAAGTTGTGGGTGTCAATGAAGTTTAATATTAAAAAAGATAAATTAAATGAAAAGATTAAAAACACAATTTATTAATTTATTTTATTTTATTAAAAATTATTAAATAATTTTCACAACTTTAATTTATTTTATTTTTAAGGCGACGCGTTTCGGAGTGTCTTACTCCATCATCGGGCTCGTGATGTTTTGATATTATGCATACAATAATGTAACTCTAGTTGATAATGTTTATACCTCCTTGACCTTGAAAAACCTTCTTACGTTCGTAAAAAAATTGATTAAAAAAATTTCAACACTTCACTGCTTTCAGAAAGTGTTTGATTTAAAAAAAATTGTCGTTATTTTATTGCTACAGGATCATTATCATGATTTATCCCAATACCTGAAATATATAAAAAAAATATGTATATGAAAGGTCGTAAGGACCCTTGTCCTTATATGTAATATCTTTCTTCTTATTGAAAATCATTTATCTGCATACAAAGTCATGGCAGTTAATTGCATTGTCAGCAAAAAAAAACCTCGCTGTAAAGAAAAAATTCCTGCGAATACCACAAAAATTTTGTCGTTCCAATTTGGAAGGAAATATAAAAATCTTCAAAATAAAAAAAACAATAAAATACAAAAAAGAAGCACGAAAAACTTAAAGAATTCCATTGCACGCTTTGTTTCCTTTTTTTCTTATTTTTATTGTTGTTGTTTTGTATCCCTTTTTTTTCTCGCTACTATAAATGCTTGCAGGTATTTTTGTTCAATTTTTTTATCCAAAGCCTCTCCCAAATGAAATGAACCAAAAAAAAAGAAGAAAAATTAAAATGAAAAAAATATTCAAGAAACAACGAACTCCAACGAACAAAAATCTAACCAAACATACCTACCCTACTTTCACTCGATTCAGCTGTCCGATTTCTTCGATTTCGACTTTTTTTTTATGTGAGTCTTCTACCCGTTTCTGGATTTTTTTTTTGTACGCGCATCAAATCGCATCGCGAATATGCATGAAATGGGAAATCTTTAAGAATTCAGGAGTGCAGGAGTAGGAGACAAGACAAAACCATAAGAAGATTCAAAGTATAAAAGACGCGTGCAGGAAGGAGCTTCTCTATACTCTACTCTTTACCAAAAAGACACAACCACACCATCTCTCTAATCGGACGCTCGATTACACACACTTCAAAATTCAATTGGGTGCAGATGGTGGAGTCACTTGTGGAATCCATGGAGTCATCTACAAAAAAAAAAATACGAAAAAAAAAAAAACAAAGTTACAAATTCAATTCCAAAGCAAAAGCAATACAGTAGCCGTCATGCAACATAACCACCTTCACCTGACCCCCTTCCCTAACACAAAACCCCAAACCAAACCACCGCCTTCGGTCCAGCTCTATCGAAGAACGAATGCACTTACAGGTTATACCCAGAAGACAGTCAAACATTTTTGCAAGAGGCCAAGATCGAGATCCTCGCCAAACTGGGGATCGTGAGGAGTGAGAGTCCGATGAGAGGAAGAGGTATGTGACAGTAATTCTGCACAAAGATTCGAATACAGTGTGTTCTGGCATAGAAAGATAATGACTTTTTTTTTATATATTTGAAATTGGTAACGCTAACTTGGTCAAGGGTTTTTGATTGCCACAATACAAATTTGGATTTAAACTTTTTTAAGTCTTGAGATCTTTGAATAATGCCGTAAAGATGTTTCTTTCTATCTTTATTTTTTTTTTAAGAAGCAGACCAAGAAGAAAATAAACCTCCTGCTATTTCCCTGCGCGAGAACCAAAACGGCATATTTGTGGTAAATTTCGGTTGCAAGACTCTTTGCAAAGAACGAAAATAATTCTCCAGTACTGTTTTCACACCTACAAAACTGGCCTTCTGAATTACAGATCAAAAGTACAAAAGTACAGTAATCTTAAGCATCAGACTAGACGGTGCGCCAAATCGGGTAGTTTATTGATTTTGACCCATTGAACTCCATAAGCTTTCAGACACCAGTTTTAAATGCAACATTGTTAAAAATGCGAAAAATTTCAAAAATACCCGATTTTTTGTTGATTTACGTTCTTTATGAATATCATAACTTTAGAGCTAATAGAATTTGATTTTCAAATTTCGCCAAACTCCTACTCTTTAAAGAACAATAAATTACAAAGATAGATTAATTTGACTGTCGTTTTTTTTGGGAAATATTAGCTTTTCCAAAAATCTTTTTTCATTTGTTGCTAGAGAGAATTTTCAACTACAACATCATTTTATTTAAAAGTTGTTCACTGTGGCGTATGCGTAATATTTTGCATGCGATATAGTAACTATTAATTGTAATTTGAATACGGTGTGACGGAAAGCTAAAGTGTACAAATTTAATGGAAGAGGGTAAATTTAGGTTGCACTTTTTTAAAACCAGAAACCCAACTTTAAATTTCTTACTTAGAAATAAATATTAAAATTAAAAAATTTACCATTTACCATAATGCTATTTTTTCGCAAAAAGAGCTTTTAGGGGTTTAACAAAAAAGATTTCTAATCCTGTCTAAAATAAATTCATTGTTTTTGAATAAAATACAAATATTTTTTTGATTTCAAGCAATATTTGTATATAAAAAACCAAAATTAAAGAAACATTTTTAAGGATTTAAAAAAAAATTAGATGTTTTTGTTTTGCAAAATTAAAAAAGTTGATCTGAATATTTGTGAACTAATAATTTCTTAAGAATGGAATAATATTTTTGAAATGTATGGATATGCATAAAAATGTACGTACTATTTAATTTTTGCTTTACTTTTTTATATTGTTTTCTTAAAATTCTTATTATTTTTTAGAATTTTAGAGCCGTTTGCTCAATCGAAACTTAAGCATTTAAGTTCCACATAAATCCTTATGTGGTAGAGGAATAAGTAGAAAATAAAAGTTTATGTTCGACATAAATTATTTATATGTTTCGATTCAGCAAATGGCCCTGCATATCACATTTTAGTTTGAGGTCTAAATAATTTCGATCAAAATGTGCTTTTGTAGTTTATAAGCATATAGATCTTAATAGGTAGGTACATATATATCACAATAAGTACAAAGGAGAGTGGGCATTTTGGCCCATTGGTGTAACACATTGAGACATACATCAAATGAAAGGTCTCGATGAGTGTACTATTTTTAATTTAATTTAATTTTAATTTAATGTGTGTCTCAATGTGTTACACCAATGAGCCACGTCCCATACAAAAGTGTTAAAAAAACGGAAAAATGCATTAAGTCATGGGTGAAAACTGGTGATGGAATAGCCCAATTGAACTTCCAACACAGTTATGTAATGTTTTTGAAACAATTTAATCGAGCATCTAGTCAAAATGTATACTTTTCTGAATTTTATTACACATATTTTTGAACATAAAATGCATCACTGCACTTTCCCTGCACGAGATACAGACTTGTACCCATATTAAAAAACAATACACTTATCGAGACCTTTCATTTGATGTATGTGTTACACCGATGGGCCACGTCCCATATGTGGCGATAGCCACTACATTTACCTTTTATTACTTGTTAATACTTTGTTTACGTTTTACTTTAAATTAATATTTCGATCCTTTCATTAAATTATTAGTTTTCAATTTTCATATTTTTCAATAATCAATTCTTGTTTATAATCAAATCAATAAAGACGTATTGAATAATTTCATAAGAAATAAAATATCTTTTATTTCCAAATTGGTGACCCCGACTTAGAATAAGTACCTACCAATCTTTAACAAGAATTCAAATATAAAATGAATGCAGAGCAGGAAGCTGAACTTGCTGCTCTCCGAGAAGAAAATTCTCGACTTCTGCAGAATCAACAACAAAACGCAAGACCTCCAACACAACCAACAATCAACCGTGTGGCAGTGAAACTTCCACCGTTTTGGGCCGAACGGCCTAGCTTATGGTTTTCTCAAGCTGAGTCCCAATTTATTATCTCGGACATAACAAATGAAACCACTAAATTTCATTATGTTGTTTCACAGCTGGATGGCTTCCGAAGTAGAAGATATCATAACCTCGATCCCAGAGCAAAACCCTTTCACTGTTCTAAAAAAGAAGCTCATTGAACGCTTATCAGCATCAGAAGAGCAACGTGTCCGACAACTCATCAGTGATGAAGAACTTGGTGATCGAAAGCCTTCACAATTTCTTCGTCACCTTCGTTCTCTTGCTGGTCCATCAGTTCTGCAAGACAATTTGTTGCGACAACTTTGGTTGCGACGTTTACCATCGAACGTTCAAGCAATCCTTACATCGAGATCAGATCTTTCTCCTGATCAGCTTTCTGAGCTTGCTGATAAAATCGTTGAAGTTTCTCCACCACCAATTCCTTTTGCTGTTCATTCGACATCAAATAATGACCAGAACCAAAATTCACAAGCCCTTTTGGAAGCCATTGACACTCTCACAAGACAAGTTGCCGAGCTATCTTCGAATAGAACTTTTCGAAATCGCTCTAAGGCTCGAGGAAGACAAAATTCAAGAAGCAGTTCTAAGTCTACTAAGAGAGAAGGATGGTGTTGGTATCACTCCAGATACCAGCACAATGCACGTAAGTGTAATAAACCTTGCAGTTTTCAGGGAAACTTAAACAGCAGTCTATAATGACGGCGAATGACTGCAATGTTCCTGGAAGCCGTCTCTTTGTAACCGACCAAAATTCAAAACATCAATTCCTCATCGATACCGGATCTGACCTATCTTGCTTTCCAACCCGGCTTTTACCAAAACGACGTCCTTCCACTGATTACGATTTAAGCGCTGCAAATGATACCGTAATAAAAACATATGGATTTCTGCACCTCGATCTGAATTTGGGATTACGACGAAGTTTCATTTGAAGATTCGTTGTAGCTGACGTAAGCATTCCTATAATAGGGTCAGACTTCCTTGCCCACTATCATTTGCTACCTGACTGTCAATCGAAATGCCTAATCGACACATACACTGGACTTCAATCAACTGGAAAAACCACTTCAATTCAGCACAACAGTGTGAAAACAATTCAAATTTCATCGCCATGCACTGCTTTATTGACTGAATTAAAAGAAATTACTCGTCCTGCTGGTTTGCCTAGAGTTATTAAGCAAAGCACAAAACTGTGCATCATATCCGCACAACACCAGGCCCTCCAATACAGTGTCGCCCTCGTCGATTGGCTCCAGAAAAACTAAAGATTGCCAAGAAGGAATTTGCTGACATGTTACTTGCTGGAACTATCCGACCTTCAGATAGCCCATGGTGTTCACCACTTCATCTAGCACCTAAAGGCGATAATGGTTGGCGTCCCTGTGGAGATTATCGTGCATTGAATGCCCGAACGATTCCAGATAAGTACTCTTCTCGTCATATCCATGATTTCACTTACAACATCAATGGAAGCAATGTGTTTTCAACTATTGATTTGTTGAAGGCATATCAACAAATTCCCATTAACCCTGATGACGTATGCAAAACAGCCATTACAACTCCATTTGGTTCCTACGAGTTTATGTTTATGACTTTTGGACTGAGGAATGCTGGAAACACCTTCCAACGTTTGATGGATGAAATTCTATTTGGACTGGACTTTTGCTTCACATATGTAGACGATATTCTGGTTTATTCCAAGACCACAGAAGAACATATGAACCACTTGCGCCTAATTTTTGAACGACTTTCAAATTATGGTATGGTCATAAATCCATCAAAGTGCGTTTTTGTTGCTTCAGAAGTAAAGTTCCTTGGATGCACTGTAAATTCTGAAGGATAAAATATCTTTTATTTCCAAACATACAAAAGTGCCGAGTCTCCTTTATTTTATTTGAATTTTTACAAATAAATTACACTGTGCGACAAAATAAAAAAAAAAAAATACACCCGAGAAATAACTTAGTGTAGGCTGTTCGTATGGTCGAATAATGTATAAAAATATTTTTGTTATATTTTTGGAACCCTCCATTTTTTTTTTATTTACAAAAAACCATTTTTACAGACCTTACGATGTAATCTATCAATATTTCAGTCATTTTTCTAACTACTTTCAATATGTTATATGTTTTTGGAAAGAGGATTTCCAGACCTTTTGAATGATGTATAGAAGTCTATTGTTTAAACAAATTAAGTGTAGGTTTTTATCCCACAAATCTTGTAAAAGTGATTTTTTTCCCAATTTTTTCAACTTTACCCAATTTTTTTTGCAAAATAAAAGAAACAAAAAAATAAAGTAAGGTTATATTCTGAAAGAATATACATTTAGGCACAAATTGGCGTATTTTTTTATTGAATTTGATCAAAACTGCGGAATCTATGCTATTTTTTCGTAAATAGAAAATGTGGCTTTTCATGATGTGCTGTGCAAGGTGCACAATAGGGTGTTCGTTATTTTAAAATAATAAGATTTTCTATTCTCCTAGGATCTTAAATGATTGGAAATAAACTAAAAAAAATATTCTCCAAGTTTCAAGTCTCTAACTTAATTCTAACCCGTGCCGCCAAGCGGTTGAAGTTTCTTATGGGAATAACATGGGGTTTCTTGGACCTTGTTCGATCAATTTTAAATTCCAGCCAAACCATTCGTTCAAAAAACTTAAAACTTTACAAACTCAAATTTAATAAGTGTAGCTATCATTTGAAAATTTTTCAGATTTTTAATTGTTATAATTTTATAGATTTAGCTTGATAAAAAAAGTCATTTTTTCAGACTTTTTCAAAAATCGCTTTTTACACTTTTAATGCCAAAAATTTAAAAAACTTACATTTTTAATTACAAATAAGCATAGCATGTATATTTAAAATGCAAATTCAATTCATAGTTATATAAACAATTTGTTGTGTATTCATTCTTCAAGTCACATCGATATTCAAAAAACGTGTTCCCGATTTAAGAAAAAGTACTGTAGTAAATAAATAAAAAACTAGTTAATTATATAACTTTGAATTAAATATAAATTTTAAATATACATACTACGCTTATTTGTGAATAAAAATGTATGTTTTTTAATTTTTTGACATTAAACGGGTAAAAAGCGATTTTTGAAAAAGTCTGAAAAAATGACTTTTTTTACCAAGCTAAATCTATAAAATTATAACAATTAAAAATCTGAAAAATGTTCAAATGATAGCTACACTTATTAAATTTGAGTTTGTAAAGTTTTAAGTTTTTTGAACGAATGGTTTGGCTGGAATTTAAAATTGATCGAACAAGGTCCAAGAAACCCCATGTTATTCCCATAAGAAACTTCAACCGCTTGGCGGCACGGGTTAGAATTAAGTTAGAGACTTGAAACTTGGAGAATATTTTTTTTAGTTTATTTCCAACCATTTAAGATTCTAGGAGAATAGAAAATATTATTATTTTAAAATAACGAACACCTTATTGTGCACCTTGCAATTCACATCATGAAAAGCCACATTTTCTATTTACGAAAAAATAGCATAGATTTCGCAGTTTTGATCAAATTCAATAAAAACATACGCCAATTTGTGCCTAAATGTATATTCTTTCAGAATATAACCTTACTTTATTTTTTTGTTTCTTTTATTTTGCAAAAAAAATTGGGTAAAGTTGAAAAAATTGGGAAAAAAATCACTTTTACAAGATTTGTGGGATAAAAACCTACACTTAATTTGTTTAAACAATAGACTTCTATACATCATTCAAAAGGTCTGGAAATCCTCTTTCCAAAAACATATAACATATTGAGAGTAGTTAGAAAAATGACTGAAATATTGATAGATTACATCGTAAGGTCTGTAAAAATGGTTTTTTGTAAATAAAAAAAAAATGGAGGGTTCCAAAAATATAACAAAAATATTTTTATACATTATTCGACCATACGAACAGCCTACACTATGTTATTTCTCGGGTGTATTTTCAGTGTCGCACCGTGTTATTAACAATAAAGCGAAGTGTCAACTGAATTGAAATATTAGTTGAATTTGATCACAGTTAAATTGGATTATTTTTATAAAGGTATTTCCTTACAACACAAACAAAAAATGTTTGCCTTAATTTATTTAACTCACTCATTCATGGCATCACGATTAAAGACATATAATGTCAAAATTTAGTCACTGGATAATATTTTAATGAGCTCTTGACCCTGTTTAATTTTAAAATTCATAGGATCAAATCCTATCGAATAGAATGGTTTGGTTCAAATCCGATTTTTGTTGCAGATCAGTGCAACTAAAGCTTATGACTTTTTTTCTTAAGTCTTCATCTTTTCTTACAGCAAAATCCAAACAAAGTGTTTTGCTTCTTCTGTCACTTGCTATATACCGCTTCGAAGTAGCCATATAGCTCATAAGAGGCCCTTCTGTGCGATCGCATATCTAATCTAAATAATTGGTGTCATCGTGAGGCCCTCTGCCATGCCAAGCCACCAAAGGAAGGAGTCTAAAAGTATTGTTTTAATAAAAAAAATATTAATGAAAATTATAATTGTATAAGCACAAAAACTGATCAAGTAAATACCAATGCATAAATGGGTCACGGGGGTGTATGCGTAACTTTTTTTTTTGTAAAAGAACTTAAAAAGTTATAGGTAAATGGTTGGGTTTAATTTTACATGTAATGTGTAAAAATCACAAAACCCCATACTTTAATGCTTTATTTTCTTATAATATAAGCCGAAAGATCGAAATAACGATTTGGTGCGATTCGGCGATATAAATATTAAATTAACTCTTTAACATTTAAAAAAAAAAAAAAAATTACGCATACACCACAGTGACCTTAGCATACCAATAAATAAATATTTATATTAAAACGATTATTTTATTTTTTATATTAACAATCACAATCCAAGATTTCATTGACTCAATAAAATTAAGGTTCCAATGCTTTTTACAGTTATTATTATAACATACATACAAGCAAATGTTAGACCTCAATAAAAATTGAAGAATTTTTTTAACTTAGTAGGTACCTATTTTAAAAGCTATTAATTAGCTGAAACTGTTTTGTCAAACACATCAATGAGGGAAAAAACAACATAAAATATCTTTGAATCAAAGTTGAAATATATGTAACTTAAAAAAAATGTTAAACAAAACTATCAGACGATAGCTAAAGATGCAATCTGTTGAAGTTATTTTTAACAGTGAGTTTGCCTTTTGGTTAAGCATTCGACTAGTAATCTAAAAAAATCAATACTATAAATGAACGAAAACTTCTAGTATTCAATTTATTATTATTTTAAATTCTTTCTTGCACCACACACTGTTTTTCGTACCTGTGACGCCGCATTTAAGCGGCATAATATCTATCTACTGGCTATCTTGCGATGCATCTTTGCAATGCGAAAAAGAAAGCTCACAAATTCCATCACCTGAATTGAAGAGCAAGAAGAAGTATGAAGAACTTGATGATGATCGTCATCACACACAAAAAACGTTGCCCCGCGCAAAGATGATAATGATGATGATAATGACAAAAGATGATGATGTTTGAGATGCGCAAAATGATGATGATGGTGATGTGGTCTCTTCCTTCTAACCGGCTTTGTTGGTCTGGGCTCTTGGACCAGCAGAGGCGGCATGGCGATTCGGTGTCGCTGTTGAATGCTTGACTTGAAAAAAATTCTTCAAAAAAAAAAAAACAAAAAAAAAAAAAGAAACACTTCAAATAGCAACAACAACAACAATATGGGGGCATTTTGAGATTGTTATTTTGATGTTGAGCTCCATTTTTTTTTTTGTTTTATTTCGTTGTTCAATTTTTACTTCTCTTGCCTCGTCTTAGTTTGTTTAAACCTTCTCTCTCTGGCCATCCAATCTTTTTTCCATCTTCTTCTTCTTCTTGGACTCGAACTCGGACTCAGATGGAATTTCACGTTAATTCTGTTGTAATTTTCTACTTTTGCCCCTGCCACCATATAATAATAATAAATTCTTGTGCTCTTTGGGGTTTTTTTTTTGTTGTTGTTGTTGTTGTTTTTGACTTGCCTTGAAGACCTATGGTGGAGTATAACAAAATTTATATGTATGTACCACACGGGTATTTTCGACGACTTGTGCTTTTGCTCCTTTTTGCATTATTCGCGCGTACAGGCCAACATCAAGCAGAATATAAAACCTGTAATACCTGATGGAGGAGCAAGAGACCCCAAAACACGGTCGTCCGTCCGAGCTGAGCAAAACTCCTCGTTTGCCATAGCCATGCTGCTGCGTCTCTCAAGTCTTAAAAATTCCTTACACCGCGCTGAATTCTTTTGCCTATAAGCCATGCTTTGGCAGTCACAAACTTTTTTTTTATGTTTTGCTTCATTTTTGATTGTTTTGTTCGTGTTTTTTTTTTTTTTTAATTTTTCTCAGTGTACAACATTTACTAAAAAAAAGTATCTTGTATCTCCATCTATACGTACTCTAAATTTCTGGGTTGAAATTTGTTGTGCTTTTGATACTTGAAATGGCTTGACGCTGAGCGCGCAAAAGCCGCTTCAATGGATGACTGTGTGGAGTGGATTGGAGATGGGACAAGGGGGGGCTATGATGGTGATGGTGGTGACTCTGAGTTCTGACTATTTGCAACAACAATGACAACGTGACGTGCGAATACTTTTGCGCTGAGTTGGGTTTCGTGTGTTGGGTCCAGGTTCGAGAGAGAGAGAGAGAGAAAGAGAGCTAGCGCAATGCACACGAGATACTCGAACCTCCATCAGGTCTGCACTTTTCTATCTAACTATAGCCATTTTTATAGCTATGGCTATATAATTGGATTGGATGTCAGTCATTCGGTCGAGGAGCGGGCGCAAGGCGCAACAAAGTGGACAAAGCTTCTGCGGTGTATACATAAACATATAATAGAGAATCGAGTGAGTGAGTGGTCTGCGCCGATCAAAGCGACGACGACGACGACGGACATTACAAACAACGATCGTGTTCAAGCCCAGTAAACACTCTGGAATGCGCCTTCCGAGAGCTCGAGATATGAGCCTAGTCGCGCAAGCTGGTGGAATAAGTTTTAGTACAACGATGACTACGATCCGCATTCGCCATCATCGCCAGAGTTTATTTTTATTTTTATGAAATTTTTTATTTTCTTTCTCAATTCTTTTTCATCTTTTCCAACTCTAGTTGGATAGTTGTTCCAAAGTCGAAGTCGTATAGTCTTCGTATTCATTGCTGGTTTGTCAATTTTTATATATGTATTTGGCGCATGCTTGAATTTCACATATACCTACATTCTATACTTTGGCAAATAAAAAAAAAAAAAAATTTATGATTCGCGGTATTAAATGTTACCAGATGTGCATAAGATGGAATGCTTTTTATACAAAAGAATTTGGTTTATTTTTAGATTTGCTGAGAGTCTCAAAAATTCAAAAACTGCTTTATGAAATAGCATCTTGCAAAATTGCAGCTGAGAAAATATTGCAACTTCAATTCTTAGAATATAAAAAGTGGAAACATTGAAGTTGAAAGTAAGCTGTAAAAGTTCAACCGCATGTTGGCTTTGCTTAGACAAATCGAAATTTGTTTTCTTCTGTACTCAGTTGTCAAGTAGGTTGCAGTTTTTCATTCAATTTGCGTTATTTTTCTGATTGTCATTAACTAGATTTATGTTGCACAGCAAGTCTAAATGTGATTCTTAAAAGATTAGGGCAGATACAAAATTTCTTATTTTGTCGAAATTTCTTGAGCGTTAAATTTTAAATAACGCATTGCAATTCGTTTCATAGTATTATGAAACGAAATTCAGTCAGTTGCAATAAAGTTTTTAGACTAGTATTTTCGAATTTTTCATCAGGTTTGCACCAGGAAAACTTAAAGTAGCAAATTTTGTATTAAATATAAAATCAATACGTCCTTTATAGTGGAGTAACTTAAAGCTCAAAAAATGGCAATATTAGGGAAATCGGCCGAACAGCTCTGATTTTGATGATTTGTTTTTCAAACTTCGGTAATTAAAAATACTTTAAAGTCTATAGATTGAAAATTGCCGGTGTTGTAGTTTTGATTTTTTAAATTTAATTGAAAATTTTTGTAAACAAAAAAAATAATTTTTTTTTCAAAAATTTTGCTTAAATTTCATAAATTTACTAATGCCAAAAGATTGTCTAGGCAATTAAAGGAAAACAACTATATGGAAGTGAAGGACAATCTTTAATCGTTTAAGCGATAAATGCAATTTTCTCACATATTGACTTCAAACACAAAAAAAAAAATTTTTAACGCAACGGCAACACCTACAGTAATTAAATATACATTTTAAATTGATGAAAGCGTTCTTAAAAAAATGGTTATTATACTCAGATTAATTTTTCAATTTTTTGGCCACATTTATTATGATTTGAAATTATAAAAGGAAATGTTAAAATGTATTACAGTTTATGAAAAAAATTAAAAAGTATTCATTTTCGAGGAATTATTTTAATAGAAGTTTTGAAGTTTTTTTTTTAAGTTCAACATTTAAATATAAAATTATTTTTTCTTCATTCAAAAGCCCTTATTGTTGAAAGTTAAATAGCAAAAGTTTAAAGTTCTTAGTTGCCAAAGTCTTTGAGAGATTCAATTATTTTAATGCAAAAATTCAGTTTTTATCAAAAAAATCCAATGAAATTTTTAATTTTTTTTTTAACTGTAATAAATATTAGATTTTCCTCTTCGGAATTCATCTGATAATATTTATGGGGAAATTTTTTTTTTGAATAAATCCATATTTTACTACGAAAAAGTTTGCAAAAAAGTCATTTAAAAATTTTTAATAGATAACGTTTTTTTTCCAAAATTCTGAGTTGAGGACCATTCTTTTAAAAACTCTTGATTAAATTTAGTGGATTTTAATTTTATTTTATTTTAATAGGAATGAGATTCTGGCTTTTTTTAAACGTGCATGCAAATATTGTAGGTGTTGCCGTTGTGTTCAAAATATTTTTTTTTTATTGTTTGAAGTCAGTTTGTGAGAAAAATTGCATTTATCGCTTAAAAGATGGAAGATTGTCTTATACTCCCTTATATTTTGTTCCTTAAATTACCTAGAGAATCTTTTATTATCATTTATTAACAGGGTAGACAATTTAGGCCCATTTGCTCATACGGATCATAAATTTGAATCATAGCTAGGTCGAACATAGTCTTTATGTTTTACTTAGTTTATTCTAAGTTGTTAAAAAATATTTATGTTTAACCTAGCAATGTTTTTCTTTCATGCGAGAAATCGCTGAGAACTTCAGATTTGAATGTCAAATCGATCCAAACGTCAGTTAATTTAAATTTATTTTAAGAAATTAAGCTGAAATTTTTCAACAATTTTGTTATTTTGTGGCTTTGCATTTGAAAAAATTAGTTAAATACAGTAAAAGTGGCAAAAAATGTGTGTTTGAATTAATAAAAAAAAATATTCATGTGATGAAGTTTTTTTACAAATGTGTTTGTGTGTCACAATTAAAGTGACAGAAAATTGACAAATACTTCTTTAAACATTTATGCGACGAATTATACCATGGTTAACATTTATAAAAGTGAGTTTACCATTCTTAAATTAATAACTGATGTTAATTTTATAAATAAAATCGTTTTTAAGGGATGTTATGGCTTTTTTCTCAATAAAAATTTCTTATGTAGAACCTTAAATCCTTATGTTCTACTATTTCTTGCCCCTAAGTTATGTTAAACTTAGACGAATTTATGACACGAATTGAAGTTCGTGCAAACGATTATGTAGAACTTATGGGTTTATGTTTCACATAAAGATTTAAGATCCGTTTCAGCAAATGGGCCTTAAAATGTTTTAAGTATAAAATTGACTACTTTGACTTTAAAATACCCAGCTTTATAAAAATGTTGGATTTGTGTCTCTTCTGAAAAAAAAAGAAATTTATCTACCTACATACTTCATTTCATTGAATTTTCAAAGATTTTTGAAAATATTTAATTGTCAATTTTTTTTATAAAAAAAAACAACTGACATTTATTTAAAAATCTAAATTTTAAGAAAATTCATTAAACCGTTCTGGAAAAATAAAAAATTATTCTAGAAAACTTATATTCAAACTTCTTAGTTCTTAAATAAAGATTACTTCAAGTTCTTTGAAATTGGTTAAGCCATTTTTGTGAAAGGCACAAATCAAGAAAACGGTTCTATGGCAGGCAACGCAAATACAGTAATTTTGGTTTTACAGGATTTTGACCATACGAAATTTGGAACATGTGAGAAATGCTTTAGTTGACTCGAATGTGTTGTTGAAAATCCAATGAAAACTAATGTGAAAAAACCATTCGACAGATTCACCCGATTCGTTTTCTCCGTTTTAAAAACCTGTCAAAGATAATATATTTTTACAAAAGAACAGCAAATTTGCAAATTTTTTCAAGTGAAGTCTTTTGTTATAAATATAAAAAAAGGAATACTTCAAAAAATGGAACGTTCAACATTCTATACTTTTGTTAAAGATAGCAATTATTAAATATTTTACTTCTGTCTACAGAAATCATGTCAAAAAATACTCTTTAATAAAGATAATTTGAAAAAATTACCTGTTTGTAATAAAAATTTCATCAGAGTGTATAGTATAATGTATACTTTTCTGTCACCACTACAAAAATATTTCGACATTTTTAAGTGTGATTTTTACTGCAGTGGAGAGCGCTATAAGGTATGTGAAGACACTATTTAAAAATTCTAACTGGCCAGAATTTTTGAATATTAAGCAAAGTAAATCTTTTTGAATTATTGAGAGCTGTAAGTTAAGAGCATGGCTAACGATTTCACCAGGATTCGAAAGGCATAGAACGTCACTATCAGGGAAAGTGGAATGCAAGAACAATGGGAGTTAAAGTGAGATGATTCAAGACGGAAATGCAACTGAAGATTTCACAGGTTTCAAACCACTGACAGGTATTTTTCTATTTGGTTTCGATAGCCAATTTTAAAAACTATAGTAGGTAATTAATCACTCTCTGTTGAAGAAATTGTTCTATTGTATTTCTAATCAAATCTTAACCAGAAATCTTTTCCATATTTAAAGTTATAGATTTCCTGTCTCTATTTGATGGTTATCATTTCCGATATTTACTTTGGTGTACCTACTTATTTTCAAGAAATAATATTTTGAATTTCGAACTTCATATACCTACTTGGCTTGGATTCATAATTTTGTCAAAATGTTATTCCAATTTAGTTGCGCTAATAATAAGTTTTATCCGTGGAACTGAAAGATAAAATCATGATTTTTTTTTCAATAATTTGTTTCTTTTCAAAGTATGTAAATATCCTTAAATAATGTCCCTTTTCGTTGAAATAAAACAAAAATACCCTTGCTTAGCTGTTTTCATCTCGAATCGACAAGATCACAATGAAGGACTACGTTGGGCGCCATTTCTATTATGTGTAGTTTGTTTTCTTAATTTGTTTTTAATAATACGCTGAACATTCATGATCATTAAAACATCTTAAATATTTGCGCACTACATCAACATGATTAAAGGAACCCATGCGCTCACCATATGTTGAAAATCCTCACATTGGGCGCCATTTTAGGATTAATATTTCTTTATTTGAACTACAACTATTTAATTTACAAATCTACTGCTGTTCACTGTTATAAGAATATAACACAAAATTACAGCACGAACCCCTAATAATAGCTTGTCAATATCTATTGTATAAAAATCGACCTTTTTTTAAGTTAATCGTCCAACCACCTGGCAATACTGGAGATCCCGCTGAGATCTTGTTCGCTGGAGCTGCTTGCTACTCGGCTCGCAAGTCTGAGATTCAAATATTTTCCAACCCATCAGCGCTCACACAAAACGAACACAGACCAGTGTACACAAAATACAAAGAAAAAAAAAAAAAAAAACAAAACAAGAGACCGCGCGCTATTAAGCTGCAAATACTCATTCGATTTTCAGTATCTCTTCTAAGTATTAGTGACATTCCAATCTTCATTTTTATATTAGTGTGGCAGTGATTTTGTAATCGTATTGGTGGTATGAAAAGAAAAAAAAAAAAAAAAACCATACTCAAAAAGCAAAATTGTATACAGAAAGAAGACTTGGACAGTAAAAATAAAAAAATAAGAAAATAAAATGAAACGAAAAAAAAAACATGTATCTACAGCGGGTGCTCATTTTTCGATTACGATTTCTAGTTAGTTTGGTTTTCGGTGCTGAGCATTCCGCAGTGTTTGCTCCCGACGAGCGATCGCACGTTGATATATACAATTTTTTTTAACTTTTTTTTTTTTTTTGAATATACTTCTACTTGATTTTTGAACCGCATTTCAAAATATCGAAAACGCTACGCGAACCCGCTAAATAGATGATTGAAAAAAACAAAAACGACTATAAACGCCGCGAATAAAAAACGATTTTAAAAAAACGTGGCTAAAAAAATCCAGATTTTGTAAAAGCAAAAAAAAAAAAAAAAAAAAAAACTCGAAAAAAAAAATTGTATTGAAATTTTTTGAAAAATTTCAAAAAAATAAAAAAAAAACAACTTTCATTGAAGCTCCTACCTCTTATGCCTACCTGCCTTAGATACAGATACAAAATTTCAAAAATTTGATCAAATCATTTTTGATAGTGTATACTTGGAATTCCACAATATTTGACACACCAGCAATATAGTGAATATAGGGTTTGTTTTGCTTTTTTTTTGTTTTTAATCTAAAAAAAAAAATATATCCATATAGGTATAATAGATATTGTATCTTCAAAGTGTATCTTTCTCTTCAAGCTATATTATCTACCTACAACATACCTACGAGCTAAAAGGCATACAAAAAAAAACCGATCGTTTTTGGGATTGTATTTAGGATTTACCTGCTGCATGTGTGCTCTCTCTCTCTCTTTTGCTCTCTCTCTCTCTGCCTCCCGCATTCTCTCGATCTTGTTAACTCTCGCTCCCTCTCCCTGAATTTCAATTATATGTGTTTTTTTTTGTAGTTCAATTGTATGAAATAATAATAAAAGATACTTGAAAAATAATTTAAAAAAAATCATTTAATAACTGAGAGAAATACTTGGCGTATCTAGTAACACTACTTGGTGTTTACATTTGTATTGGTTGCCTCAATCCGGAGTAAATTAAAACAAAATTCTAAAAAAAAAAAAAAAAATCGAACTCGTTGGAATGCAGCACGATCAGGTCTTGAGAGGTCAAATATTTTACACACAAAACGGTGATCGATAGATTGATCGTTAAAAATTAAAACAATTCCACCTGTGATCGTAAAAATGTAATAAAAATTAATATCGTAAAAAAATATCTGCAAACTTAAAAGATACAAAAAAAAAAAATTAGATTCAATAAAAATATTTTAAAAGTGATAGAAAGTTATTAAGAAAAAAAAGATATTATAAATCTAAAAAATATCTATAATGGTTGATCGTTTACGATATTAAAACGCGTTTTGCGGTGTGATATTTCGAATTCCGCACCTCCCGCCATATAACAACAACAACAACAAAAAACCACCAATACCACTCTACTAAAAAAATTATTATCTTAAGCTATTTTGTGCATTTGTTTTGTTATCACGTGTAAAATAAGTGTAGATATTATTTTTTTTTTTATATTAATTTAATACACACAAAAAGAAAAATATTCATAGAAGTGAAAATATATATACATAAAATATATCTATAGATATAAAAAAAAAAAAATAAATAAAAATATTTTTTCTGTTGAAGCATAAAGTGCAGTGTGTGCAGTGTGTGACCGTCACCAATTGGGAATTTATTTAATACAAAAAAAAAAAATTAAATAAATAAAAAAAAAATTATCGTCAGATAAAAAAGTCGAGAGAAAAAAAAGGAAATTTTTTTTTTTTTAATTTTTTGAATAAATTCTGTTCACTGATTGTCTACTGGATTTGATCAAACATTTACTTGGATTTTTTTTTTTTAATTTCGTTTGTTTTGTTTGTTTGTTTGTATCTTACGGATTAACTTCAGAGTAGAGAAGAACTTAAGAAAAAAAAAATAATAAAAACACATATGGACTAACAAACATATGGACACAATGTGTTAGCATAGTGTGTGCAGGTAAATTTTTTTTTGTTTGTTTGTTAGAATTTTTAGAAAAAGAATGTAATTTGAATTTCATGTTTGTTCGTTTGCGTTGTTTTGGGATAAGAAATTTTGATTTTCTTGACCTTGATTTTGGAAAGAGAGAGAGATTGAAAAACACCTTGAACTTAAAAAGTAGAAGGGGATAAACGGTATAATCCATGTGCATATTTTGTACTTTCAGAATTTTAGGTAGGTATGCAAAAGAGAGCAGAAAAAGAAAATCTCGAAATTTGGGATTGTCCGATTTGACTATTTGACGGTTTGGAAAGATTAACACCTTTTTTTAGGTTGATCTTAAAATTAAAGTCTCCAGCCTTAAAATTGTGAAATACTTAAATTGTCAATTAATACGAATTTTTGAACACACGTTCAGTTTTCATGGTTTAAATAAGTAACAAATATTATAAAAGTATTATGTAAATAGTCTTTTTAGGACATGTTTTGATATGTGCTGGTTACTAAACTTCATTTACTGAAATCAGAAGAAAAAAGATTTGAGTAAATTGAACTAATTTTTGAGAGAGCTAAGCTTCTATGCTAAATTCATCATTTCAAGAATACTTTTAGGTTTAAGTCAAATTTTGACAAGTTTTCCACACTCAGATATTTAGGCACAATTGGAAAAAGTTTTTTTTTTTGCACTCCCAAATTCTGTATGACAAAATTGTTTGTGTTCCAAAACTCTGTAATTTAATAATTCTGCCTTGAAAAATTCTGTCTCAGTGTTTTTTTTTTTTCTTTGATGGTTTACAACATTTTGGTTCACAGAATTTTTCAAATCCCGAATTGTTGGAAATCCATTTTGGTGCTTATGGAATATTTTTTTCAGGTTCTTAGGGGAAAGTGGCCTAAAATGGCACCCCAAGGTAAAATGCCCCCCTTGCTAGAAATCGTAGAATCGAAAATAATTAGAAAGTTTTATGAACGCGATTCTTTAGTTTATCTGGCAAAACCAACATAAATACGAAATTTCAGCAACTTCAAGCCATTATATGAAATTTGACAGGTCAAACTGTCTCTATCCACCTCAAAAAGTACACTCGTTAAAATTTTGTGAATTTTTTTTTGCAAAAAAAAGTATAGGTAAAAAACATTGTATTTTGGAAAAAGAAGTTAATGTATGTACACATAAAGTATTTCGTATTAATTTACTGCAATAAGTTGGTTTAAAACGATTTTAAATTTTTTGGTGCAAAAATTAAATTGAAAAAACTCAAAATGGGCAAAATGGCCTACTTAGTGCTCGGGTAAAATGGCATACCTATTTGACATGTCATTTTAAATTTTTTTCACATTTTCATTTTTTTAAAGTGAAAATAGTTGCTATTTATGAACAATGTACAAAGTGGAAGTCCTGGATTGAGGAAAGCTTTTGATTCCGTCAAAAACCTGGAAAAAAGCATCAAAAACATTCAAAGTTCCAAAAACTACAAAAACGAGACGAGCAACCAAAATGAACTGGGTTTTGAGTGACTCGTAGAAAGATCTGGGGGGATTAAGCACCACTTGTTCCAAGAAAATGGAAAAGTGTGCTATTTTACCCGGGTAAATTTGATCAGTGAAATTTGTAGACGTCTTGAAAATTAAAAAAATTAAATACTTTTTGGAACTTTTTTAACTCGCAAATGAAAAAATGTGAGAGTAATATATTAAACTTTGAAAAGTATATAGCATTTAAGTTTTAATGCTGCTGTTTTTCGAGATATAGGACATTTTCCTTAGTCGGGCCATTTTAGGCCACCTTCCCCTACTTCTGCAAAACTTGATTTTAATAAAAGGGCTGTAATAAAATTTTTGACCTAGGCTTATTTCAGTTCAAGACCATTTCTATAAGCCCATTAATTTTTCAAATTGCAATTTTTTTTGTAGGTAATCAAATTAATTTTTCAGAATTGCAATTTTTTTTTCTAATTTTAGTACTTATTTTGGAATTTTTATTGTTAGGACCTACTCCATTTGAAAACAAAATTGCTGTTAATAGACTTGTTTATTACTACTTAATTTTTTTTACTGGACATTTATAAAATAATACACCAAGTAATTTGATGAAATGCATTTTTGTCCATCAATGTTCGAAACTTGCAGTTTTCATGAGAGTCTTTATCCAAACAACATCCAATGAAATTTTTTCAGGGCTACTTCTGTTTGCCAAAATATTCGATTTCGAAAAAGTGGATGATGTTTGAAAAGAAGAGCAATATTTTGAAAAACCATTATCAAAACCGTGATTCATTGATTTTGTCAGCAAATAGTCCCTAAAAGCTTAAATTATTGAAAATTCGGGTATTTTTCCTTATTTTTTTGTGAATTTTTGACAAGTGACCGAATTACATTACAAAATTGGATTCCTTTGTTTTCTTTAGGGTGAATTTTCTGATATAGAAAATCTTTGACAGTTGAACACTTTTTTTTGGTTTTGGCTTTTTTTAAACATTTTTCCGGATCGAAAAGAGAAGAGTATTTATCAAAAGCCTCACATTACTGTCTAAAAGATCTTTTTGGTAAAATTATTGATTGGTATTTTGTTAAAATGGACAAATTTGCCACTTCTTTGTGATACTTCAAGTTAAGCTAAACCGTTGACAACGTTATTTGTTATAAGCTTATAACTATGAATTGAACCAGCTAAATTAATTTTTTGTAGAATTTACTCATACACCTTTCATGACAGCACTCGACAACAGCCAGCAGCCCAGAGTCAATGAAAGGTACCTTTAAAGTTTGGGTTGGAAAATGTGAAAATGGATGACAGAAAACACATTTTTTTTTTTTAAATAAAAAAATTTGTTCAACTTTAAAAAAGGGACACAATACAAAAAAATCTGGTAACCATTGGAAATTGATCTTGCATCTTTGTGTTACTGATCGAGCCAACTCACTGAAATCATTATAACAAACTGCAATCTAAGATAAAACCGGCTGACAATTTTATAATATTTTTCAAAGTTGCAAAGATGCAAGTTTTTACGTTGAATCTTTGTTTTCCATTTTACATTAAATGCTAAATTTTATCAGGAATCAGGAATCAGAGAATCAGGAAATCAAAATCTAAAGCACACAAGTAAACTCACACTAGTTTCAGTTAAAAAGGATTAATGTAATGTATTAGTCCCCATTTGGGGAATCTTAAATATCCTGTCCAAAATAATAAGCTTAAAGGCATAAATTTAAGAAATATCTTGAGAAACGAAAGGTTCTTCCGTAACCCTCTGTAAGCACACCTCTTTTTTGCGAATTTGGTTTATAATTTTTCATGTCGCTAGAACTTTTTTCGGTCTCACTATTTTATAGAGAATCATGTATGAAATTGATGTAGAATATTCCGAGGAATTCGAATATTATATTCACAATTCAAAAAAATGTATTTTCACAATTATAAAGACACTTTTTTGTGACCACTTTTAATTTTTGTTAATCGAAAGTAAGTTTTTGTGATAAATCTTGACA
This sequence comes from Episyrphus balteatus, assembly GCF_945859705.1. NCBI lineage: Eukaryota > Metazoa > Arthropoda > Insecta > Diptera > Syrphidae > Episyrphus > Episyrphus balteatus. Next base: position 41,322,211 of record NC_079134.1, read on the forward strand.
AATTTATCTCGAATCACTTTTTAGAATAAGTGTGCTTATTGCAATAGCTAAAACTAAATAATTTGTATCAGCTACTCTATAAATGCTGATGTCCCACAAGAGTCGGTTTTGTCTACGTCTTTCTTTCTAAAAATGTTATTCCATTCATATTTGATTGTTTAGAAAACTGCAATGGAAACGTATGATAAAATTTTGTTGATCACATCATTGCTCAATGGGGATTTTCAATCGTATGAATTTTAAAAGTCATATATTCGGGTACTCCTAAGCTTCTGAGACTTTACAAAATGATGAGAAATAGAACCTTTTATCTTTCAAAATCCTCTCTGCTCCTGCCTTCTTGTGTACTTGAAGATACAGACATACTTCAACAGGGGCGTATACAGGTTTTCTTCTTGGGGGGGGTCATGCCAAAATTTTTTTTACAAAAGTTTTGGTAGTAGGCATAAACTTGAAAATGTGCTATTTAAATTAAAAATATTAAAAATATTAAAATTTGTTTGTTTTGCATTTCGAATCGAACAGTTCCGAAGAGTTCTAAGAATAACCAAACAAAAACGTTGTGTGATTCGTTTGCTTTTATTTGTTTAGCCTTAAATCTTCACCAATTAAGACCATCCTGTCCTTAAAATACAGTGTAATGTACAAGTACTTCGATTGAATAATTTGCCTTTAAACAACTCTGCATTGTTTTCCGATAGTCCAGAATTATTTTACAAGTTTAAATAAAATCTTTTTAGTTTAATAACACTGATAACTTTCGAATTAATTGTCTTCCTAACCTCAGGCAAACGAATCGCAAGGTTTTGCAAAAAAAAAAAATTGCATTTGAAAATACATTTTTTTTTTAAATTTTGTTTTTTTTTTTCTTTTAAGACGATACAGGATTCAAGTACCTCTGTCAAAATAGTAAGGACAAAAAAATATTTTTGGCGTAACAGAAAATATTAAACAAAATTATGCTATACTCTGTCCGATAAAAATTGGCAGTACAGGGAAGGTAGGGCATTTGCATCTCACTCTGCTTCACGCCTTCTGGATATGTCTATCACATAAAAAAGCTCACTTAGCGATGCCGTATTATCAAAAAAAAAAATGTTTCGAAAAGGTACCAGCGTTACCATTTTGTCAGTAAAATTTCACAAAAACGAAAAAAAAAATAAATTTTTCGTTTAACACCAAAATAACAAATAAAAAATTCACTCATTTAAGACGCAGGCCGACCCAACGCATGGGTACAAAATTTTGCCTGTTGAAATCTTAAAATGCATGTTAAAATGTTGACATTAACTGTTTTCCTACATACACAAAATAAAAATCAAATAGCCACCAACACCACGACAACACATATGCTTTTTTTCGTTCAAAAAGCTTGAAAAAAGCATTAATCCTGAAAGCTCTTTCAGAAAAATAATAGAAAAAGGAGTAGTTTATGAAGGAAGTTTACCAATGGTAACTCTTATGTATTGTGAATACTTTTAATAAACAGCTTTTATGATTGAGTTTCATTCTGCCACAGATCGTGAGGCAGATCGGTCATAGGAGGGTGTACTTCGCTTAATAAAGAAATAACAACAACAATGCCATGGCACGTCTGTGGTGTTCTTGTGTGTTTCAGGGGCATATTTTTCGTAAATTGCTTTTTATCAATCGTTAGGTCCCATTGTTTTTGAAAAAGCTCTCCCATAAGGCCTGTACTACCAATATTTATCGGACAGAGTATAGTTTAGACATTTTTTCGAAATTTCAAACGGCATTACTAATTAAAGAAATGCTTTAGATCACTTACGAAGGATTTCATAATATTCGGCTCTGATTTAATCAGCTTTCAGGTGTTTATCAGCGGTTTAAAATATAAAACATATTCAGTTATATTTATTAGTTTTTCTTAAATCGATTTTCGAGATTATTTTAAGTGACCTAAGGTTGCTTAAATATTTAATTTGCCTTTAGAAGAGGTTGGCTATATTCTTATCTATTCTCGGTTTAGTCAAAATTAAAAAAATTATTTGGATTTTAAATCCATACAAAGCTCTACAGCACAGCTTAACTTGTAGCCTATCAATGCCTTATATTATCGAACGAATCAAAATAATCTTAATCCAGCATAGCGTTCCCTAAAAATATGACCACATCCCCAGATATGGCAAAAATATTCGGTTGAATACCAACAAATTTTTTGACTTTTCATTTTCGTTCTTGTTCTAAAACTTCGACATTTTGAAAATCATCGTACTCAAAAGAATTTAGTAGAACACAACAATTTCTTGTTTAAGTTTTGAGTTCTTGGGGGGGGTCATGACCCCGTGACCCCCCCCCTGTATACGCCGTTGTACTTCAATAATACGAAATTCAGGCACTCAAAGTATCATTTCTGCAGCGGTAAATAAAGATCAATTCGTGCTTGCTCTCTTTTTAAGTTTTTTATTCAGTTTTATTTAAATTAATTTCACATTGATCTTTCTCTAAGTGTAGAATGGAATTTTGATGATTAATTTTAATATTTTGTATATAGTAATTTGTGAAGTTTGAACTTTGTTAAATGAGTTGTTTGTTGACATTGAAAAATTATAAAAATAATGCTAAAAAAAAACTCAGTCACTTTTAAATAATGATAATAATTATCTTGTATTGCTTTTAATAATTTATTTTAAATTGTTTTCTTTTAGTTAAGTACAAAAAACGTTTAAATTTTAAGAAGAACCGAAAAATCCCCAAATTCATTGTCTTGTACACATAAAACTAAATATCTTTCTAGATCACCCAGAAATTCCAGAAATACCAAAAAGTCAGTCGCCGCTATATGGGCCTCTTGAAAATCCATTAAATCTTATTTTATAGTCTCTCTAATGTTGTTTTAATTTTTCCCGAAATAGTTATCACTCAGACGATTTAATTGTGGTTTTGTGTTACACACGCTATCATATCTTTCATCTTGGCCGCACTATGAAATTAAATTTAATTAGTTTTGTTTTATTTTTTTTTTTTTTAACTTTTTGTTACTTTTTGTAAAAAAAAAAAAAAATCTTCTCTGGGCGGTGTGTTTTTTTTATAGAAGAAGAAATTCCTACCAGACACATCATTTTATATGAACAAATAAAATATATAAGAACATTGTCTAAGTTTTTTTTACGTTCGTTCGTCAGTCGTGCGTTGTTGTTATAAAACCAACCTGCTGCGGATGTAATTACTCAGTTAATTACATAGATCTGCTTCTGCTAGATAGGTTGTTGTTGTTGGCATAAGGAACACACATAGTATTATTATATTCGGTGAGCTTGAGACCTCAACAATTAGTTACAGAGATACAAAAAGGGGGGGTTTGTTGTGTTTGCTTCTCTTTTTTTTTTTTGTTATTTTGTTTTTATTATTCCAATAGATTGGTTTCAATTAAGGAATTTAAAAAATAAACAAAATACATGTTTTCACTATTAGCTGATCACAAAATAACCTTGAAATTGTTGAATTTTGTTTTCAAGTTTTGCTTATATACGCAAGTAAATTTCAAAGTTTTACGTCAAACTTTTAAATGACTCTCTTCTTTGATTACTTAATTTATTTGTATAAATGTCTGCGCACTTGTACGAGTGTTAACTACTTGTTAATCGATTAAAACAGTGTTAGATTAGACATAAAGTCAAGCTTCAGGAAAGAATTAAACAGTTTTTGTTGTGTTTTATCCATTTCATCTGTCAGTTATCAGTATGTTCCAGTATAACTTCTAAACTACCTATTGTAATTGGACAAATGATGTATCGTTGAAAGCGTCTTGTTTGTCCGCTGGTTATAATATGCATGACATCTCACAAAATTTCATACAGCGCCCTCTAGAGGCATAATTCATGAACTTTTTGACTCTACAAATGATTTTTCACGAAATTACAAGTCCAAAATAATTTATAAAAAATAAGTTCAAAATCTAAAAATCAAATGAAGTTATAAAAGTTATGAATTAAGAGCTTATTTTTTATTATAAGAAGAGACAAATGATTTTTAGTATAATAAATAAAAAAAATTATACCAAAAATGCAAAGCTATCTCACAAATTATGTAGAACAATTTTATTTATTTTTTTTTTAAACAACAAAAAAGCATTAAGTTTTATCTTGAGTTATTTTTTATAAATCACCCAGCCTATAAAGCTTTCATCCAAAGTCATATAACTAATGTCTATGACTGTTTTAAAAATGATAAAGTATTCACCTAAATTCTTTCCATTTAGTTTTATTTTTCCAAAAAAAAAAATAAAAAAGAGATTTATATCTTGACTTGATCGATGAGGTGTTGCACCCAACATGTCCAACACGCAGTTAAAAAAAAAAATAATTTAACTGCTGCATTTAAATTTTCAAAAAAAAACAAGAACTAAAAACTGGTATATAACAGTAAATTATATGGAAATTCCATAAATTCCATCAGATAGATCAAAATTAATTTATTCAAGGTTCTTAGGTTTAATTTTTTTTTTTTTTGGTTTCTTTTTGATTTAAATTTCTTTTTTTTGTGGTTATTTTGTAGGCATTTTTGGTCTGAAAGCTTCTTTTTTTTTTTTTTTTTGAGATTTATTGTGGAGGTTATAATTAAGTATATCAATTTATAAATTTAAGTTTCACCTCATTTGAAAAAGGTTTTGTTTTTTTTTTTATTTTAATTTTATTTATGGTTATAAAAGGAAAATCAATTTTAAGAAAGCAATACCTTAATCTTGTCACGAAAATTGATGGATCTTTGAAAACTTTGACATTAAATGGTTTTTCTTTTATGATATTTTTTCATTCTAATTGATTCTTTAATCTAAAATTTCTTTTTAGGATTGATGTATAGTTTTTTAAATTTTGGAATATATTAAAAAGAGATTGATTTGGGGTCGGATTATTTTGAGGTGTACAGAAAAAGTTGGGATTCATTAATTTTTTTTTTTTCACCCATCTGACAGTTCTCTGTTGCAACTGTGGGTAAAAACTATATTATTGGAGTAAAAAGTAATACATTACTTGGACTTTTGACTTAACATACGATTATTACAATTATAAAAAACATGAAAAAATTGTATCTTACAAATGTCTGATCTGAATCTGAATTCGACTTCAGCGAGGACGTAATTGCAATTTGTCAAAATGCTCAAAAATGTTGTCTAAAGTTCCTCTCATGCTAACGGCCGCCATACTTGCTTCCGATTCCCATTCATCAACGCAGAGCCTACGCCCAAATTCGTTCATCAGGACTCAGGGGGCATTCCTTATTGCTTAAATCTATATTTGCACCACGTGACCACTTGTTTCACGAAAATTCCCGCAGGGTTCGATTTTTGGACAATATAAATGGCTAGTTTTAAGTTGATGTGTCATAGGCAAATTTTGCAAAACCTAAAGTCATTCCTATGCATAAATGTTTAGGTTCAGCATTCTTTCGAGCTTATACGCGCAGATAACTTTTATCTGACATCTTTTGGCATGCAAACTAATCACCTAGGTAGTGTTCTAAACTTATTCCAGTAGCCGTTTCTTTTGCACTCATTTTCAAGTGTTGTTTTAAGTGGCGCCCAGTATGAAATTCCTTATTAATCTATGATGATTTGATTGTAAAAGCCCGTTTCGATTCGACAAGGGCAAATGAGATAATTTTGAGTTCTATTTATATTCTGTTTTGATTATTACAATTAAATTGTCTTTAAATTGCAAATATTCATTGTTGGAAATTATTCTTTTTCGAAGCCCATTTTGGCAAATTTGATCGAAATCATCTCAATAATTCCAATTTTTTCGTTTGAAAAATCAAAATAACAAACATTGTTCTTAAGTGGCGCCCAGAATGAAAATAATAACGATTATATTTCAATTTTAAAGTTCAAGTGACCTCAACTCCTAAGACGCCTTATTTTGGTAGTTATAATAAAGATTACACTGGTTAACAAAATTAAACTTTTTTTTGTTGCCGAAACAAAAATATACTTTCCTGGCTCGAATCCGAAGTCAAAAAAAATTAATCAGCTCCCGTTTTTGAAATATTACCGTTAGAGTATGCAGTACTTCGGACCTTATTCTTTTATATAAGGAAAATTGTTTGAGCATATTTAGTAACGGTTTGTATAAGAACTATTTATCACCTTTTTAAATCTGTTTAAATCTTTTCGATATCTTTTTTATTGCCCGAGATATCCTCAGTTGTTTGGTATTTTTTTTTAAATTTTATAACGTCATTATCTCCTTTATGATATATGAAGAAAAACCCACTTACTTAATTTTAAGATATCTCGGGCAATACAAAAGATATGAAAAGATTTAGGTCCATTTTCTTCAATCGGAGTTGAACAAAACTTGAGAATTTTTATATAAAAAACTCTCAAGTTATGTTCAACTCCGAGTGAAGAAAATGGACCTAAAACAGGTATCGAAAGATGGAAAACAGTTCTTATAGAAAAAAAAAAACAGTTCTCAAATAATTTTCCTTATACAAAAGAACATTATTGTTCCTTCCTTATTAGACTGTATTGATTTTTCAAAAAAAATAAATGCATTTAAAAAAAAGGGTTGGGGTCAAAATTCTGCCGGGGTCAAAATTCTGCTTTCAAAATTCTGTTTTTCAAAATTCTGCTTTTCATAATTCTGCTTTTCAAAATTCTGCAAAAAATTAAAAAAGGGTTTGGAAAATGTTAAAAATCATCTTTTTGAAAAATTATCTGCTTATTTGATTACTTTCCTACATAATTTGTCATTTTTTAAATGCAAATTAATTTTTATTTTAAAAATGAATAAATTTGAAAATATTAAGAAAAGGTTTTTAATATTAAACATTTCCGAAAATAACTAAAAATTATTAATTTATCAAATAAAGATGAATGTTCAAAAATTTGAATAAGAAAAGGAATATACAACATCGGTTCCAATTAGTATACATATTTTATTTGAAAGAAAGTCAGTATATGCATTTCAAAAAATATTTGCGACACTTAAATAAAAAAATTTAGGAAAGCACCAATGTTGAATCACAATAATGAGGTGTATTTTTCTTTAGCCAGCGCATATGCTATACAAAAAAAAAACCAGAATTAGCCGAATTTTTTTGTTCAAATACAATGCTGGCAGAATTTTGAAAAGCAGAATTTTAAAAAGCAGAATTTTAAAAAACAGAATAGAAAAAAAACATAATTTTCGCTGAAAAAGCAGAATTTTGAAGCCAGAATTTTGACCCGATCCCAAAAAAAAACCTTCGGCCTGGGTTTTACTTACAAGGCCCTTAATTAATTCAAACAGCTACTCCTTATATCACTTGTTAATATTAAATATTAGAATGACTCCGATAAGAATCATCGAACTTATCAATAAAATATGATTACAAACTAGCATTTTTCTTAAATGGCGCCCGAGTAAATCACTCGTAATGCTAAAATTGAATTTGATTGTTTCCGTTTATGAATGAATGCATTTTTCAGTATTTATTATGTGCCAAAGTTTCAATTGCGAAACATTTAAATCTTTTTTTTAAATGTCTTCCGGATAAGAACTCAAAACACCTCTCAAATTCAGTCAGTTTTTGATAAAAAATGTTATCTTAATGTATAATAAATGCATGATGAGATTCCATGAAATCTCCAAAGCTCCAGTAATGTATAAAATTTTGAAAAGGTTTCATGGTACCTTTATGAATAGAATACACAATTAATATTTCATTTAAAAAGAAATAAAAGCGAAAAACATGCCATTAATGTAGGCTCCTGTCATGGAAAATCCACCCCTGCCTATTCACGTTCTCTGGTATTTTTTTTTATTATTTCGTGTTTTTATTGTATGCTAATTGAATTTAAAATAATCAACATTCCATTCTGACTGATTCACATTAAAGGCCTTAAACGATACGCTTAAATTACTTGACACCCTAATGTTAAAAAGTCACATTATATTGATGTCAGGTTGTCAGCTTGCTTAAATAATATAAATGAATGTTATTTGATTTGATCCGGATTTTTTGTGCGTTTTTTTTTTTTTTTTTTGAAAGTACATCAATAAAATTTTATTCTTTGAATATAAATAATATTTAAATCATTTGATAACAAAAATAAACTACATAACAAACATTTATTACTTTTCTTTTTTTTAATATTATTTTTGCCTTCTTTAGAAGGCACACACACTCTTGTGGCGTGATTTCGCTTAAGCCTTGATATTAAAATTCGTGTTATAAATTCTCTGCAGGTGTTCTTAATTTGTTTTTAATAAATGATTCTTTTTTTTGAATATTATTGATTTAAAAATCTATTTCAACAATATTGTATGGTAACCAATAGTGAAAAAAAAAAATAAATAAATATTCTTGATTTCTATTAATAGTTTAATAGGGAGTAAACTAATTTTATTTAAATGTTGAAATCTATTTTTGTTTTGTTTTTTTTTTCTTTTGCCAAAACCTGTCTTGAGAAATATTTTAAGAATAACAGAGCCATAGGTTTTTATTTTTTAGTTTAAAATTAATTGTGAATATATTAACCACTTTCAAATAAATATTTCTTCAACAGTTTACTTTAAAATGTAAATCCCTTAGAATGGCGCCCAATGTGGACCGCTCTTTCTTTATATTTAACATTCTTTCAATAAACTGGCGCCCAATTCGAGACATTTACATTCTAGATATGAGAATGATATTCTTAAAATTTTATATATTATAACACAGAGTCATTTCAAAACAAAGTGGCGCCCAATGCGAGACGCTTAAATTAAGCAAAATCCTGTTCTAGGCGTCTAAGATATTTTAAATATTTAAAACTTAGCTCAAGTAACAACAAAAATAACCATAAAACTCTTAGCAAACAAGTTCATAAACTACCTTTTATGTAGGTAACTATGTGGATATCTCGTTAAGCATACATAAAATACCTTCTCTACACCACACATAAAATGATTCACTCAATCTAAACAACATTCTTTTGTGAAAGCACAAAGTCCAAATAACTTTAACCCAACTGACCATAGCTCAGTGCCATTAACTTTTTGTTTTATTAGCAACATAAATTGGCTCTTTAGGCTCTGGTTTGAATGCCTATATAGTAACTAACAGTCCGGCACGAAGTTCAATTGCAATTATATTGGCAACGAGTTTTTTTTTCAAAAAAAAAACAACAACAAAACATTAACTATTTTTAGCATATGCTATCATTTATGGATTGACTAGATTTTAAATATACAAAACACGCCAACAAAATAGAAAAAAAAAACATATTCGCACATATATTTTAGGTGCGAGCCCCTTCAAACTCTTCTAATGTCTATATAGAAGTTTTTTTTTTAATAAAATAACGAATGGTTAGTTAGGAGCTTGATATAGCGAACGAACCGCATTTTTTCTCTCGTTTCTAATTGATTACCAACAAACGAATGACAATGCGGTCACAAAGGTGTGTCGTGTCGCAGCCATTAAAACATGCCGCTGCCGCCACACTATGGGCACAACCAGAGCGGAGCGCACAACTAATTTTTTTTTTTCTACATATTTTTTATTATTCTTCAAACAAGCAAGAGATATGTTGTATAGTTTTACGTATACCAAAACAAGAAATAACAAAAAATAAACCATTGCATACTGATGATGGAGTTCCAAGTGCAGTTTTTTTTTTTTTTATACCTCTATAGTTACCTATCCCAAAATGTAAATAAAATGTAATAAAAAAAAAGATAAAACATTTTATATAAAAATGTAATATGTCTCTGTAGGAGTTATATTTTTTTTTTTTTTTGATAAAAGGAATTTACATAACAGCAAAATAAAATTGCATAATTTATTATTTTTTGTTAAAATAAATTAAATGCAGTAAACTAGAAATGCTAATTTTTTTAAAATTGTATTTCTTTAAAATCGAATAAAAAAAACTTTGATTTAGTACCTTTTTTTTTTCTTTAAAATAAGAGTCATCTACTATTTTGGTTATTCTAACTTTGGGAATTAAACAACTCCAGTATGATTTCAAATTTTAGTAAAAACAGTATTTTTTTGATTGCAAGCTTCTGCTTCTTGTTACAAACAACTTAAAAACAACCTTTAAATTTAAAAAACTGTAAAAACATTTACAATTATGTTACAAAATACTGGAAAAAGTCAAAAAGTATTGCAATTAGTAAATTGAAATAAGTCAGTTTATCAAAAAGATTTTCCTATGAAAACAATAGTCAATTGTGCATTACTGCATGTTGAGTAAATTTGCAAAGGAAAGTTATTTTATCCCTCAATTTAAAATTAGGAATGGTCAGGGTCACCAATTAAACTAGTTTACAAAATAATAAAACATTTTTGGACACCAACAGCCGTTATACTTTTCGAATAGATTTGAGCCCAGAAAACTCGAAAATCTTATCTAAAAAAAATATTTATGGATAGGTTTTCGAGATATGATTTTTCATATGAGATTATTTAAAAAAAAAAGGTAAAAATTGATAAAAATAAGAAAATACAAAACTCCTAATTACAATTTCTTAAATGTGTTGAAGAAAAATGGTTCCAAAAGACCAAAAACAGTAGATTTTATCCAATTTTAGAAGTATTTAATTTTTGTGACCATTATGTTGAAAGATAAATATTTAAATATATGTGGCTTGCTTTTCAAGTTATAGACAAAAACTCATAGTCTAAGATCCGGCCATAGGACGACCTACCCTCATCGTTATACCAGTTGAGAGTTATATTTTCTGAAAGCTAGTGTCTTAGGAAATAAATTGCACATGGGTTGCCAAGCGATATCCTGTCAAGACATAGGGTTGCCAGGCCTTAAAGTTCATTTTTGCAAATTTTTGAAAATGCAATCCTGCTTAAATGGCAAGCCTAAGAGTTATAAAAAAAATATAATGTCATAGGAAATTTAATTTGAAAATTTTAATTTTCAGGATTTTTTAAAATTTGAAGTTTGAGTAGGGTAAACAAAGGTAAATTTAGAAAAAGGGCAAAAATCTATTATCTAAACAAAACGTGATAAAAATAAAATTGAAATTGGAATCGATAGATATTATAAATATATGAAAGCCACACATACAAATAAAAAAATGTAAAAAATCTACAACGCGAGATATAGTCTTTTTAGAGTCATGATACTCCAATTCGATATTTGAGAAATAATTCACCAAAAATCAGAATGAAAGATTTTTTAAATAATTTGTATGTGATAAGTTAAGAAAAATAAAATAACTTGACACGTGTCTGTCAAATTTTTAATTTAACTTACCGTTTTTGCGAGGGGATTTTTTGAAAAGGTGCTTATTTGCGTATTTCAACATAGTAAAGGAAAAAATCCCGTCATGGGACGACCTATCCACCTCATTATACCAGTTGAAAGCTATATTTTCCTAAGGGTAGTGTCTAAAGAAACAGTTTGCACATGGGTTGCCTAGCGATATCCTGTCAAGGCATAGGGTTGCCAGGCCTTAAAGTTTATTTTTCATTATTTTTGAATACGCCACCCTGCTTATACCCAAAGCCAAAGAGTTGTAAAAAAAATATTATGTCACAGGAAATTTAATTTGAAAATTTTAATTTTCAGGATTTTTTAAAATTTGAAGTTTGAGTAGGGTAAACAAAGGCGAATTTAGAAAAAATGCAAAAATCTATTTTCTAAACAAAACGTGATAGAAATAAAATTGAAATTGAATTCGATAGATATTATAAAAATATAAAAGCCACATATACAACAAAAAAATGTAAAAAATCTACAACTCGAGATATAGTCTTTTTAATGTCATGATACTCCAATTCGATATTTGAGAAATAATTCACCAAAAATCTGCACGAAAGGTATTTGAAATAATGTTTATGTTATTAGAGAGCATAAATAAAATAACTTGACACGTATCTGCCAAATTTTTGATTCGACTTAGTTTTTGGTTCCTGTGTATTTTTGAAGAATTACAGATTTTTACAATTCAATTCACTGTTTCGGTGTTATTCTTCAAAAATACACAGGAACCAAAAACTAAGTCAAATCAAAAATTTGGCAGATACGTGTCAAGTTATTTTATTTATGCTCTCTAATAACATAAACATTATTTCAAATACCTTTCGTGCTGATTTTTGGTGAATTATTTCTCAAACATCAAATTTCACGGTTTTGACTTTTAAACGTCCATATCTCGAGTAGCAGATTTTTTACATTTTTGGTTTGTATGTGTGACTTATATAATTTAACAATATCTATCGATTCCAGTATCAATCTTTTTTCTACCACTCTTTGTTAAGGATATAGCTTTTCGACCTTTCTTTAAATTTACCTCAGTTTCCCCTTCTTAAATGTCAAATTTCTAAAAATCCTGAATATTCAAATTTTTAAATTTAATTTTCTCTGACATAAATTTTTTTTACACCTCTAACACTTACCATATAAGCAGGGTGGCGTTGTCAAAAAAACTCAAAATATGAACTTTAAAGCGTGGCAACCCTATGCCTTGACAGGATGTCGCCAGGCAACCCATGTGCAAACTGTTTCTTTAGACACTACTTTTAGGAAAATATAGCTTTCAACTGGTATAATGAGGTGGATAGGTCGTCCCATGACGGGATTTTTTCCTTTAATATGTTGAAATATGAAAATAAGCACCTTTTCAAAAAATCCCCTCGCAAAAACGGTAAGTTAAATTAAAAATTTGACAGACACGTGTCAAGTTATTTTATTTTTCCTAACTTATCACATAAAAATTATTTAAAAAATCTTTCATTCTGATTTTTGGTGAATTATTTCTCAAATATCGAATTGGAGTATCATGACTCTAAAAAGACTATATCTTGCGTTGTAGATTTTTTACATTTTTTATTTTTATGTGTGGCTTTCATATATTTATAATATCTATCGATTCCAATTTCAATTTTATTTTTATCATGTTTTGTTTAGATAATAGATTTTTGCCCTTTTTCTAAATTCGCCTTTGTTTACCCTACTCAAACTTCAAATTTTAAAAAATCCTGAAAATTAAAATTTTCAAATTAAATTTCCTGTGACATAATATTTTTTTTACAACTCTTTGGCTTTGGGTATAAGCAGGGTGGCGTATTCAAAAATAATGAAAAATAAACTTTAAGGCCTGGCAACCCTATGCCTTGACAGGATATCGCTAGGCAACCCATGTGCAAACTGTTTCTTTAGACACTACCCTTAGGAAAATATAGCTTTCAAATGGTATAATGAGGTGGATAGGTCGTCCCATGACGGGATTTTTTCCTTTAATATGTTGAAATACGAAAATAAGCACCTTTTCAAAAAATCCCCTCGCAAAAACGGTAAGTTAAATTGAAAATTTGACAGGCACGTGTCAAGTTATTTTATTTCTCTTAACTTATCACATAAAAATTATTTAAAAAATCTTTCATTCTGATTTTTGGTGAATTATTTCTCAAATATCGAATTGGAGTATCATGACTCTAAAAAGACTATATCTCGCGTTGTAGATTTTTTACATTTTTTATTTGTGTGTGTGGCTTTCATATATTTATAATATCTATCGATTCCAATTTCAATTTTATTTCTATCACGTTTTGTTCAGAAAATAGATTTTTGCCCTTTTTCTAAATTTACCTTTGTTTACCCTACTCAAACTTCAAATTTTAAAAAATCCTGAAAATTAAAATTTTTAAGTTAAATTTCCTATGACATTATATTTTTTTTATAACTCTTAGGCTTGCCATATAAGCAGAGTCGCATTTTCAAAAATTTGCAAAAATGAACTTTAAGGCCTGGCAACCCTATGCCTTGACAGGATATCGCTAGGCAACCCATGTGCAATTTATTACCTTAGACACTAGCTTTCAGAAAATATAACTCTCAACTGGTATAACGATGAGGGTAGGTCGTCCTATGGCGGGATCTCCTACTATCAATAAGTAAAAGAAAAAGTCGAAAATATTGATCGTTAAAAAAATGGTCATATGTGTCTTTATAATTTATCCATAGATTTTGAGGAAAATTATATTTTTATCTTTGCCAGAAAGTGTACTAAACTTAAAAATTTATAACTATGAGGATTTGAAAAATTTTGATTTGTTCTTTCTTGCTGAAAGAAAAAATCAAAATTTTTCGAATGAAGTTTTTTTTGCAAAGATTTCCTTTAAAAAATCGATTTTTTTTTTAAATGTTTCAGTACATTGCACTTAAACATCTGCAGTGACCCAGAAAAGTTGTTCTAGAGTTTCTTGCTTTTTTACTCAGCTTCCATGCGCTAGTGATGGGAACTATCGAATAAAAACTATCAAACTATCGATAGTTGTAAAATATACATTCATTCGATAGTTTTAAATCATTCATTCATTTATTTACTATTTTCATTTGAAGAGTTTTTTAATACGATAGTTTTTTCATTCAAATAGTTTTCTTAAACGATAGTTTTTTCATTTGAATAGTTTTCTTAAAAGATAGTTTTTTTCATTTGAATAGTTTTTTTATACGATAGTTTTTATTCGACAGTTTATTCGATAGTTTATTCGATAGTTTGTTCGATAGTTTTTATTCGATAGTTTATTCGATAGTTTATTCGAATGAATAAATGAATGAATGAATGAACTATTCGATAGTTCAAATCATTCAGTTACTAACTATCGATAGTTCAAGTCATTCGATAGTTCCCATCACTACCATGCGCCAGCTTTTCTGATCGGATTAGTCATTTACTACTCAAAATATATCCCGAATACAAAGTATGCTGGGAAGAACAACGACAAAAAACTTTGAAAAACCATATTTCGAAAACGTATCCATCGTAATTTTTTTAAAGTGATTTCCGAGTCCCTGAGGTCAATTTACGTCAATACTGCAATTAGAAATAAAGTTGAAACTTTTCTCTAAAATTAAAATCTTTAGGTAATGAGGATGAGAACCCTTTTTGTTAATTCTTATTATAAATAAGCAAATGGCTATTTGACTGCTCTTTTGACTGCACTTTTTTTAGTGTTAAGTCAGTCAATTAATAATCATTTATGAAATGGGAGAAAATTTCGAATTCAGCCTATTTTTGAGGTTCACACCACAGAACAAAAATTATTTGATTTGCAGTTCGAAATTCATAAAGTTTAAAAGTCGAATTGAACACTGCAGTTATTGAAATCGCAGTGAATTCACACAATGTAAAACTCAAAAAAATGCAGTCAACTGAAAAAAGTCGATTCACTACAGTTTTTGTTTTTATTCAAAGAAGGTTCAGAGGTCTAAGGACTTGACTTAGTTGTTAGTTTTCTATCAAAACGAACACTACAGTTAGTTGAAATATTACAAAAAAAAAACAATTATCAATGAAAGATTACAGTCAATTAACAGCTTTAAATAAATAAATAACTGATGACTGTAGTAGGTTGAACCTTGAAGTTAAACAGTTTAAGACTGCAATTAGGAGATTTCAGTCAGTTATACAGTGCAATCAATTGTAGTCTGAAGGCAGTCGAATCAGCGGGAAACTGCAGTTACTTGAGAACTATAATCATTTGTAGGCTGCATTTGATTAAAGGTTGAAGGAATGAGTTACTGCAGTGTTTTGAGTTCAAGCCATGTGACTCTAAAAAAAAATTAGTTAATTGACTCATTGTTTTTCAGTTAAAAGCAAATTTTGTAAGTTGCAAACAAAATAACAGTCCAACAAAATAAAAATCGTAATCACTGGAATTAAATAAGTTCAAAAAATTGAGGACTTCATTCACATCAATTCCCTATTAATTGTCTGAAGTTATTAGAATAAAGTTAAAATTTTAGTTTACAGTTACGAATACCTTCTGACTTAAGTCTTTAAAATGTAAGTCATAAAACTTAAAAGCATATTAATTTAATGTTGCAATCTAAAAAAAATATCTACTGACTGTAAGGAAATTGCAATTTTGTAACAAACAATACCTAATGCAGTCAATTAATTTATATCAATTTATTACTAAATATTATTTCTGAAACTAAAAGATGCAATAAAACTAATTATATAAGTTATCAATTTAATTAACATTTTATTCAGTTAAAGTCCTACTGCTAGGCTCGTTCAAATTGCAGTTAACTACTGACTGCTCATTTTTTTTTAAAAAGGTGGGAAATAAGTCCACAATTATAGATTTGTTGTAAAAAAAATCCTGCAAGTATATATTCAAAGGCTTCAAAGGTGAAAAATACGTATAAATAATGCTGTGGAAACAGCCTTCTGTTCTCCCGTTTTGAATATTTCACACTTTAACTTTTTTTGGAAATTGGATATTTAAAAAAGAAAAATGAAAGTGTGGTTTTATGCCCTGTTAAAGAGGATCATAAACACATAATCAAATTCTGGAGTTATGTGCCACAGAGGTGTGGTGGTCTGTCTTTCAATCTAAGCCGGAGGAACATCGCTTTAACCTTTTAGAGCACCTAACTTATTATGAATGATACACTTTAAAACATTCACTAAAGACCTTATTCAGCATCAGTAGGTAAGGTCTAATTCATGTTTCCTCCTACAAATCCCTCTACTCTGATTCCTAAAAATTTGTAATCGTGCGCCTTGATCTACGATTTCCCTTCAAAGTAAAATAAGGCCCTGGTAGCCTTCTTAAGTTGCGGTCTATCAAGCTTAACTACTTCATTACAAATTACATGATGTGCTTGTTGTCTGCTTACATAGTTATTGAATGAATCATCATGTTTAAGAGACTCTAAACAAAATTGACAAGAGTCTACACTATGTGTTACCTATTATTTACAGTTTTTGTTTTTTTCTTATTTTTAACGAATTCACATTGTGTTGTGAGCTTAACCACAGCCAATCACATAAACTTCTCAATCAGACTGTGACCGCAAAAAAAAAACATAGCTTAGAGTGTGAGCTAAGTGCAATGGCATGCGTGTGACTTTCTTGTTATGTGTGATGTGATGAACCATTATGACCGCGGAAAGTTGTAGTTTTTTTTTTCATGTTTTTGTTAACAAAATGAATGAATGTATCAAGAATGTTAACATGGGAATTCAAAATGTCGTCATGTCATGTTGTTAGTGACCCAGTGTTAAAATGAGTGAAGTAGACAGTAATTTGATTGTTTATCATCAGATTTTAAAAATATTGTTCTGAAAGGTGCTTAGTTCTATAGAAGTTGTTTTATTTTATATTTATTCTGTTTTAATTCCAAAGCTTTTCAAGGCTGACAGTAAATACCAATTTAAAGTGCAGTGATGCGAAAACTAAATATACAATTTTTGTTCCGCTCGTGGATAAGTTTTTTTTTTTTTTATTGTTAATGGTATAGCAGTCATAAAATTATGAAGTCTCTTAATGAGCTGAAATTGTTTATCGTCACGAATGATACCGGCAACTGCTGAAAATTTGAACAATTATAATAAACAGAAAATATAAAAAAAAATTAAGACAAGCATTTTTGCTAATTTCAAATAAATTAGAAAAACTGTTATAATACATAAAATTGATACGAATATTTAGTTTTTTTAGCCCCTCCAAGATTTGCCACACGTATTTTTAAGAATTAAGAATTTAAAAAGAACACAAAGTTCTAATCATTGCACAATTATTAGTACTTTTATTGAACAAACAGTTTTTGAAAAAAAAAAAAAAAAATTTAGATGGGACATAACTCCACATATTCATTTTTTTTGGACCCATGTCCCATTACGGTCAAAATTGAGTTATAAAACCCACTGAGGTAAGACATAATTCCATTATATTTGTATAATCTATGGCGTTATGTCTCTTAAATAAGTCAAATATGACTATTTAATTTTTTAAGAACCAATTACTTAAAAAAAAATTAGTTTTATGTAATTTTTTCATAAAAACTTTCCAGCCATACTTGGGTAGAATGCTGATTAAAATTTTCCAATTAAAGTGATTAAGCTAAAAGAACAAAAATTCACATTCTGAATACAAGGACTGATACTCTGTCATTTCCCCTAATCCTGAATACCTTGCCGATGCGACGAATGGAACTCAAGATAAAAGGTTTTTTAACTTACCATATCGGCTTTCTTCTTGGAGAGTTTTGAATTCAAAATAACAAACAAAAAACTAAACAGAAAAGTCTCCAAAGTAAAGCCACTTAAAATGCTTATATCTTGAGTTCTATTGATCGTATCGTCAATATTGATGTCTTTAGGCTTAGGGGAAATGACAGAGCATCACTTACTGTGTAAAAAATTTGAAATAACGGCATTCCATGAAAAATGGTAACTTTTTATAACTAGGAAAAAGAGTAATAGATGGGATTTATTGCAATGAAAAACTTCTTTAGAGGCAGAAAACTCTTTGTCAAGAGTTAACAAGTGTTTGCGAACTTAACTCCTTAACCTAAATCGATATTCACCTAGCCAAACTTTTCATCAAGCTTTAAGTAAAAATAAACGCTTAAACGTGGTGCACTTAATGTCGCATACGTTACGCTACATATGTATCTAGTTTTTAGTAACTATATTTGGTAAATTGCGACTTGTGGACGCTTCATTACATAGAAGGGATAATATAAAATTATTTCTAAGTGTGCAAATCGATCTAAAAACTGTTACGGCACTTAAATCTATTACAAACACCAAAAAACATGCAAAAATTTCATATACGTTACAATGGAAAGATCCAATAGTGTGAAAGCTGCCAGACTTTTGAATTCGTTATAAGAACACATGAGGCTACAAAACTGCATACTCGCATTTTTGTTATAGTTCCAATTCCAAAATTAGCTGTGGGCTCTTAGACTATAAGGCCCATTTGCTCATACGGATCATAAATTTGATTCATAGCTAGGTCGAACATAGTCCTTGTGTTTTACTTAGTTTATTCTAAGTTGTTAAAAAAAATGTATGTTTAACCTAGCAATGTTTTACTTTCATGCGAGAAATCGCTGAGAACTTCAAATTCGAATGTCAAATCGATACAAACGTCAGTTAATTTTATTTTTTTTTTGAGCAATTAAGCTGAAATTTTTTAATAATTTTGTTATTTTGTGGGTTTTTATTGCAAAAATTAATTAAATATAGTGAAACTGATAAAAAATGTGTGTTTGATTTGATAAAAAAAATTATTCATGTGATGGAAATTTTTTACAAATGTGTTTGTGTGTCACAATTAAGTGACAGAAAATTGACAAATATATGAAAAAAAAATTGACAAATACTTCTGTAAACATTTATGCGAACAATTGTATCATGGTTAACGTATAAAAGTGAGTTCACCATTCTTTAATCAATTACTGATGTTAATTTTATAAGCTGCGTTCCTTTGGAAATATTTATCTACTTTTTAGTACTTAAAGCTGCTTTGAACTACTTTTTCAGTATAGCAAAGTAGTTCAAAGTAGTTATAAGTACTAAAAAGTAGATAAATATTTCCAAAGGAACGCAGCTATAGACAACATCATTTTTAAGGGATGTTATGGCTTTTTGCTCAATAAAAATTTCTTATGTAGATCATAAAACCCTTATGTTCTACTATTTCTTGCCCCTAAGTTATGTTAAACTTAGAAGAATTTATGACACGAGTTAAAGTTCGTGCAAACGATTATGTAGAACTTTAGGGTTTATGTTTCACATAAAGATTTAAGTTCCGTTTCAGCAAATGGGCCTAATTGTTTTTATGTTTAATCTTTGTATTTTGTATTTGTATTTATTTATTCAGAAAACATTAGTATAGTTAAACATTTGTAGTTTTTAAAGAAATACAAAGTACAATGCGGTTATATGAAATATTTATACAATTTTTTTTTTAAATGAAAAATCTAAAAGTAGTGTTTTTTTTTATAAATTAAAACATTAAATTTAAAAAATTTCAGCATTTTAAATGATTATTCAAAGTTTTTGTAAAATTTAGCAAGTTGCTTATCCTTCTCAATTCAACAGGTAAAACATTCCAAAGACTAACAGCGTAGACGAAAAATTGTCGTTTGGAAACAGTGCACTTAAAAGGCGGGCTTATAAGAACCCGAGCTTATAAAAACGAGTTTTTTGAACAAATATTCAGGTGTCCCTGATTGCATCAAGTTGAATAAAAATATAGGATAATTTAAATGTGTATGAGCAAACAGTTATCTACAGGAAACATAAAGATCCCGATGAGCCCCATCTCACAATATAAAACGAAATATTTTTGTGATAATACTGTGGTGGCTATGATTTCTCTTTCAGCTCCATTGGAACGTTAGATGATTATAATGTTGACAATTTTGACATTTTGTTACATTGCGATATATTTCTTCTGACAACTTTTAATAAAAATAATATTAAATTTTTTACAAGACATGTATAAATGGTGTCAAAAAGAGAAATATTTTGAAACAATTGACTTAAATTTTTTTTAAAGCTATTTGAAATTCAATTTTTGAGTTATGAAATTGTTCCGGGAACGCTTTTTTGGGTATAGTAAGTAAACGGAATAAAATAGAAAAGAAAACTTTTCTTATCAAAAGAAATATATTTGTAATGCATCTTGAAAAATATTATCACAACAAAAACATTACTGTTAAAAAAAGAGCCAAGTTCTCCTATGTTGAAATTATGCTGGCACAAAAAGTACTGAGATGTAAAAGTGTACCAAGTTCTAAAGTTTGGGTTCAAATTCGTATCAATAAAATTTTGATTGTTCTCTTGACAATTTTTCTTAATTATCGATTTTTAAAGTTATTTCAAAAATTGCCAAGTAAACAATCAAAATTTTATTGATACGAATTTGAACCCAAACTTTAGAACTTGGTACACTTTTACATCTCAGTACTTTTTGTGCCAGCATAATTTCAACATAGGAGAACTTGGCTCTTTTTTTAACAGTAATGTTTTTGTTGTGATTTCACTACTTTTTGCAAGGTATGGCTGTAGAATATAAAATCTCTATATTTGATGAAAATTCAGTGAAAATGGGTGGTTGCCACGCCCCCTGCCTGAAATTCTCAAACTTTAAATTTTTTCCTTTGTGTAAACTACCAGCTCCTCCATTCTACCAAATTTCAAGATTCTACGACAATCAGAAGTGCTCTATAATAATTTATGAAAATTCAGCGGAAATGGGCGGTTGCCACGCCCCCTGGCTGAAATTCTCAAATTTTAAATTTATTCCTTTGTATAAACTATTAGCTCTACTATTCTACCAAATTTCAAGATTCTACGACAATCAGAAGTGCTCTATAATAATTTATGAAAATTCAGCGGAAATGGGCGGTTGCCACGCCCCCTGGCTGAAATTCTCAAATTTTAAATTTTTTCCTTTGTATAAACTATTAGCTCTACCATTCTACCAAATTTCAAGATTCTACGACAATCAGAAGTGCTCTATAATAATTTATGAAAATTCAGCGGGAATGGGCGGTTGCCACGCCCCCTGGCTGAAATTCTCAAGTTTTAAATTTTTTCCTTTGTATTAACTACCAGCTCTACTATTCTACCAAATTTCAAGATTCTACGATAATCAGAAGTGCTCTATAATATATGATGAAAATTCAGCGGAAATGGGCGGATGCCACGCCCCCTGAATTGAAAATCTCAAATTTTCGATTTTTTCCTTTGTATACACCACAAGTCCTATCACCGTGTAAAATTTCAAGTTTCTACGATATCGGGAAGTTCTCCATAATTTTGATGATCTGTCAGTGAGTCAGTGAGTCAGTTACGGTTTTTGCGATTTTTGAAGCCCTATATCTCAGAAACTACTCATCGTAGGAGGCTGAAATTTTGTGAGGAGTTTGGTTTTTACGAGCTCAACAAATGTAGTGAGTTTGAAATTTCTAGCATCTTTGGTGTGGAAGTTAGAGGGGGGTCGAAAATGGCCTGAGTTGTTTCCTGTAAATAAGGGTGTAGTGCCAAAGTTGCTAGAGAACTTGGCTGGGCACTACCGTGCCCCTTGATTATATCCTATTACAACCTATTATTTTAATCAATAAATGATACACAATTTCATTTTAAGCTGTTTTGATAAAAAAAAAATGCCTGGAACTCAAACTATCCACCTACATGATTTTGACTTTTAAAATAATTGTTTCCTCATTCTAAAAAGGTAAGAATAGTGATAGTTGATAGAGAAGGTTAACAAAAAACAACCATTTCCTTCTTACATCTAAGAAAAAAGGTGTTATGGAAATGCCCGACTTTGCCTTTTCACTTGTCAAAGAAAATGGAAAATATTTCGTTTTCATATTTAAAATTTATTATTAAAAACAAAACTTTGGGCGAAATTTGTACTCTAACCTCAATTGAGTCATGAAAGGGTAATCCCTGCCTTCCTATTGCATTCGCTGGTCCTTTTGTATCTATTACCTGAAACCCAGATAAAAGTGACATCGACTTTAATATAAAAAAGTAGATAACCTAGTAGAGAACCTTTGAAGATACAATAGAAAGTTTTATGTGCCTTTGAAGATATGTATAATACTATCTACTTGGTATTTAAAACGTTTCATAGAATTTGTTTAAAGAAATTCATTTTTAATTTTAACAATTATTAAAACAATATTATTTTAAAATTCTCTTATAATAAAAAAATAAGTTCCATTCTTATTTGTATTGTTGAATTTTTTTTTTTCTAGAAAATATTTCCGACAGCAAATCGCAGTTAGTAATGAATGATGCAGCATGCGAGCTTTTTGTACCGTCAGCGCGCCATTAGAAGTATGCGCGTCATCAGCCGAACAACTATCACCGGGCTCCCGTTTTTTAGCTCTAAGGTAAAATATTAATACTTCATCCAAAATACATCTCTAATTTCTTTTAACTAAACCTTTTATATATATTTTTGTTTTACATTTTCAGATTATTAGGAACACAACAACCCAGAACATTATACTTCCTAGTCGATGCGAAGAGTCGAGTCAGAGAAGTATACACACAAACATGCCTACATTTTGCAACGCAAGGAATGCTAGACACCGAACTCTTCGGTTTAGCAGTACTTATAGGTAAGTTTAATAAAAAAACCCTCTAAAATATATACCAATTATAAAAGAAAGAAAACTCCATGATATTATACCTATAGTCCAAATAAAGCTCTTAAGGCCATATAATTTAATTAATGAATAGTGTTAGGCATTGATATCGTAGCATGATTATCATTTTTTGTGCGTGCTTCTTGTTTTAGTTTTTTTTTTTTTGAACTTGTTATAGGCGTTTGTGTGTATTTGTGAATACATAAAATAATTAACCAAAGAGTAAATTATCGGAGAAAGTTTCACACACAATCCATTTTCCCCCTCTCAAATCCCCCCAAAAATGCCGCCATCAACATTATTATATGCAATCCACTACCTCTCTCTATATATGATTATATTATTATGGAAGTATTCTATCTTCGAGTTTGCTGTTGAACTCTTTCGTTTTTGTTTTTTTTTTTTTATTTGAAATCTATTGCTACACCGCGCTCACCATGTTTTGCGTTATCGGTCACTTTTGTGCATATATTTGTAGATATATAGATTTTTTTTTTTCGAAATCGGATACATGCATTGATTTTTCTGAAATGCATACATACTTGTTAGTTTGAATGTATGCTTCTAACAAGTTATGAGCGGATGTACTAAGTGGAAATTATATGCATATTTTATTGGGGCTAATGGTTGTGAACGCGCAAGTTTTAGCTTTATTTCTTTTTTTTTGCACTTGCGAACAAGTGAAGGAAAAAT
Source organism: Episyrphus balteatus (assembly GCF_945859705.1). Lineage (NCBI taxonomy): Eukaryota > Metazoa > Arthropoda > Insecta > Diptera > Syrphidae > Episyrphus > Episyrphus balteatus. The sequence continues at coordinate 41,345,770 of NC_079134.1, forward strand.
GAAATTAGATGGAATTTTTTTTTGCAAAGGTTTTTAATTCAAAAGTAAAGACTTAATTATAAGAAAATTGAACAAAATTTTAATAAATGGTAAATTTGGCTACGGTGCAGTTACATAATTTACAAGTTTAGGTGGTGATAATTTAATGTGATCATACTAGACCTTCTTTGGAGAAGAAATAAATCCCAAGGAGTAAAAATAACCTTTTTATCCACCTATCACTTCAACATTTTTCTATCGTCATACTTCTTTTTTTGTATCTTCTTACTTCTAACTTGTTTATGTTCCAACTTCCAACAAAAAAAGAGGTATCTTCGAAAAAACATCCGTGGTGGTAAATCGATGAATTAAAATCAGCCGTTAACAGAAAGTAACGACTTTTTGATAAAAACATAGAGTTTTATTAATTGTGTTATTTTCAATAATAAGTAGCTTTTTGATTAATTTTTTTTTTGTTGATTCAATTAAAGAAGGTATCTTGTCATTTGGGGAAAATTATATTGCTTTTTTCATGTTACTACACATTTAAAAATGCATTAGAAAATGAGCAATTTTGATGTTTTTCATGAAATGATTATTCAAAAATAGGGCCAAAAATGAAAAATCCGCTCCGACCATATTCTAATTTTATTCATTACCTTTAAATTGACATATATATCATATGTGTTTTCCACTTCAGTTTCTCATAAACTATGCAAGAAAAAAGTTGTTTTGGACTATTTTGCAAAAAACTGTTACTGAAATATTAAAATAAGGTATGAATAAAATTTAAAAAAATAAAAATGTGGCTAGATTATATTTTAGATTAAATGTCAATCTTTCATTATCAAATTAGTTTTTTACGATAAGTTTTCTGTGGACCACACAAACTGTGCAGAAATTTTCCAAATTTCTCGTTTTTCTCAAAATTTTGTCCGGAGGCCTCTTTAGTTATGATGGAAAACAATTCAGAAGGATTTTTTTGACACTCACTACAATTGCTGTAATCGGCCATTCCAAAATAAGGGAGAGAAAATACTCACGCTCGTTTTCCAGTGATCTTGTTGAAGAATCAATTTTTTTTTATAACTTGGTGAGTTGCAAGGGCTTTAAGTTGATGTTTTTGTGTTTGATGTTTCACGAAAAACGAATTAAACGTAGCTAAATTATTTACAGACAAAGACCGTTTTTATATGTGAATAATATTTGGCTACGTTTGTTTATTTTTTTCGTTTAAATTCTAGGAAATCATCTCTATCTTAAGCCCATAAGACTCACCAAGTTCCAAGAAAAAATATTTCTTCTTCAACTTACAAATTACAAGGTTTTTTTGGTCAACTTACTAGACCTTCAAAGAGTTATCGTTTGTTGGATTTTAGTGCCGGCCAACCTGGCCGGTCTTTTGAAATATGTTGCCTCTGATGCTGACGTTAGAATTCTGTATTATTCTTTTCAAGGCCTTGTCCAAAAAGTTTTTTTGCCATCAAAGGTATCGGTAAGCTCTTTGTCGACCCTGAAGCTTGAACTTGGTGGGAATGCTTAAAATAGACATATATAACGCTATACAGCTTGTCTCAGTAGAAAATGTCATATGCGGCCTTGAAATTGACTTTTCTGGTTTAAAGCCACACTAATATGTAATTACCTATCACATTGTTGACGAACGACTTAAGTAGTTCATATATTTCGACAGAGTTAATTTTTATGCGGTTTTAAGGAGACTAGTTCTTCTGAAGTTGGCGCAGTTCAGAGTCTGCTTTAAACAGCTGCTTTTTTAAACAGCTTGCCAGCAAAGCCGTCATTTATTGGACTTAAGTTATGATATAACTTTATTCACTTCGCCTAATCCGGGGAGACGGAAATTTTGGCCTTCAGCGTCTGTCTTTTTTTTTGGGAGCAATTGGTTTCGTATTGCCATAAAAGAGATTCTAGAATTGATTTCATCAAATTCTCAGGACCGCTTGCGACTCTACTACTATTTTTGATTGTTCGCTTCTTGGCAATGCTGTCACTGGTTGTCTAAACTTGCTGCTGGCGTAGGACTTCTTAAGAGGTTATTTGAGACGCTATCCGAAAAAAAAACCTGGCAATCTCTTGCGATTGTAGTCTTCCGACATTCTCTTTATTGGTGATGGTCACTGGCTACTGCCAGGTAGTGATCGGAATCAATGATGTCTCTTCAGAACATTCTGATCTAACTCAATAGGTAAGCCTACTTTTTGTAGGGATCCTGAGAGCTAAGAACGCTTATAGATTTGGTTGAAAATGAGTTACAAATAATCGGCAAAACCATTGGTTTTTTCCCAGTTGATTGATGGCACAGAAGGCCTATTTTCGATGAAGTCTAAAGTCCTTGAGCCTCTAAAATGGACGTTAATTAAGAACTGAGCATTGTTCCTAAGGATGGTATAAATAGACTTAATGTAAACTAAATGTAAAAGAATAAGTGAAGAAAGCCTAAAAGTCCAATGGAATTTCAATAGAGCGTCTATATATTAAAATTTAATATAAAAAATGCACCTTAAGCTGATAAGAAGATTAAACCGCGAATACACAACACAAAATTCAAAATATACAAGTTTTTGGACTTCAACTTCTAGAAACTTCTTTATTATTTTTTTTTTTTTTTTTAACATCTCATAAAACTGACAGGCTTTAGCTTTAGCTACATCAACAACATCCATGGACTTTCTCTTCCCCAAGACAAACTATCTAAAAAAGCCAGAAGCCAACTATATTGCCATCACCAAGAGTAGCAGCAGCCAGAGCACACACAACTATCCACCATCACCATATTTATGTTGTTGATGGGGTGAGAGTGCCGAGGTGCTCTTTTAAGGAAATGAGGAGAGTAAGAGGAATCTGAATCGAGGTAGAAAAAAAATTAAAAAAAAAAAAAAAAAAATGTGGAATTCCAATTTATATTTCCATTGATCCAAGCATACTCGTTTATTTCATTCGAGAATCCATTCATTAAATTGACCATGTGCACTTTATATGTGCACGTTATATTGTTTGCTGCTGTATATGCAGACGACAACATACCGATACTTTACTATACCAACATCTCTTGGCATTTTATATTTTTTAAGTATTTTCTATATAAAGTTTATTCGTTTATATAGAGACGTATATCTATAAGATACAATTTGGATTTTTTGTTTCTTTAGTTTTTTGTTCTATTCGAATAAAAATGATCTCAACCAGCGCAAAGACAATGTGGGCGCGCGCTCAGTATAAGTTTAAGAAACCCAAACGAACGAAAAAAAACAAGCAAAACTTCAAGTCATAACCGAACCACATGAAACAAACAAACAAAATCAGCACAACCAAAAGACCAACAACATTCAAAAACAAAGAAATTACTAAAATACACGAATAGGTCGCATGAAGTTGTTGTCAAAACCAAAACCAAAGGACTAAGAGCCTATATCAAGTTATGACTTTTTTAAGATTATTGATTTTTATTTTTAAAGTCAAGAACCATGAACTAGTTCCACAAAATGTTGGACGTAATTTACTGGCATTTGATAAGGTGACCCGGACTAAGTTACTTACCTACAAAGTCCATGGGTGATCCCTATAAGGCCATAGGAACTTAACTACACCTGTGAGTGGGTACGGTTTCCGAAGATGTACTCGATCCAGCACTTCCCAAATTCCGCAAAAATTTACAAGACTGTTACATAATAGCCCATAAGCTTTTCCATCTTTCAGTTTTTCTGATGCCTTTTTGATTGAGCAGGTTTTAATATATTGCTTTTTTTCGAAACGCAAATTCAATGGGTTCCTAACCTTTTATCCAAAAAAAAATTGATTAAGATGTTTTTTAAAATTTTGAATTCGGGCATAATTCCATTTTTCGCTCTGCGGAATTCCACCCAAAGACACTTGAAAAACCTTGTGACGATGATTCGGTGGAATTCCATTCCTTTTTTCAGCTCTAATGTAATAGCTCTGCAGAGTTCCGCCTGACCAACGCCGTACTATTATAATTATACCGCAGAATTAAAGCTGCACGTAGCATGCGGCGGAATTTTCCGCTGGTCAAGAAAAGATTTTTTTTTCCTCAACGTCACCGCACGAGTGATAACATTAATCAGTAGATTGACGCAGCGTCAACGCACTTGTGTATTGTTCCTGCAGAATAAAATGACTGCATCATGCGTTAAAAAAAAAAAAAACGCATGTTCGCACCTGGACCTTTGGGTATATGTAGGTTCTCCTGGAAAGTTTCGAAAGTGTCTTTCTTCGATTTGCATGTTGGGGACATCAGATTTTTCCTTAAGATTCCCCCAATGCTGCTTCCTTACTTACTTACTTGATAACAATGAGCAACGCCATAAGTTGGTTACGCTACAATCCATTGTAGATTTGGGCATCAATCAACAAGCTTCTCTTTAGCCAGCCCTATTCAGGAATGTGCTCCCTCAAAGTTCCTTTTAAAGAGGTTTTTGAACATGGTTTAACGAGTTCCCCAAGAGTATTTCTCCTGAATTCTGGCTTGCGAAATCAGGGCTTCTTAAATTTTACGACCCAAAGATTTTTTTTTTGCAAAAACAATACCTTAACCCAAAATTGTGTCTTTTTTCGTGCAAAAGTTAAAATAGAATAAATTAAAGGAATGTTTAGAGAGATAAGAGAGAGAGAGAGAGAGAAGAAATAAGAACGAAGAATAGTACGACAACCTGAAAAATGTAGAAAAGACAAAAAAAAAAAAAAACGAACCAAACTAAAGTAACCCTAATCTGGCATCAGGCATCCTTTGGATTGTCTGCAGGGTCTCAAAAAAAAAAAACAACACACACAAACACGTATAAACTCCTTCCTCCAAGTCAACCAGTCCAACAGCCAAAAAAAAAAATACGAAGAAGACAACACAAAGTTTTTCGTTGTTGTTGTTTGTTATTGCTCCAATCTTCACGGCTCCAAAAACTTTAGCGCGTGCAACAGGCCCAGAGTTACAACAATATAATGCCTTGCCTGTCCCTGGGTCTTTTTTTTACCCAGGTAAAGTCTATACCTGTAGATAAAGACCTATACCTCCTATTGCAGAATCTCTTATGCCATCAGAATAGCTCCTTTCTCTAACTCTTATTTTGAGTGTATTGTGTTTTTATAAGAACCTAGCAAAGTTGCCAATATGTGCATATATAAAAAAAATACTTTTCTTAGAGCGAAAAATAAGAATGAGAACAACAAAAATTCGTAACTTACCAATCGACAAAAAAAAAACCAGCTCGCAAAAAAAACCTAGAAGCATGCGCTATAAAATGTTGTTGATCTTTTTGACAGTGGGGTCTTTTCGATAAAAAAAGGGGTCAAGGGGTCTCTGAGTTTGTGGACCTTTGGAGAACTCTGGGATTACATTCAAAAACTTTTCGGTACTCATATGTTCTAAGCAATTAAACAGGATTTTTTGGAGACTTTTTTTTATGTCTGTTGGATCAAAGCATCAAAGAACTTATAAGCTCCAAGTTTGGCCCCACTGTGCAGTACACAGGTATGTTGCTAGTTAAATTGCATTCGCAAAAAAAATGTAGACAAACAACTTACAACAAACAACAAAAAAAAAAAAAAACGAACGTAAAACTCTACATAAAACTAAAAATAACAACAACCAACCAACTGCACAGAGCTTGAAAAAAAAAGGATATAAATTTATCGAGCCTTTGGACAAAAAAAAATTTATTTATAAATATACCTACATACCTATACCTACCTACATTTTATATCTACAAAATAAAAATAAGAAAAAAAAAAACAAAGCATAAGAAGACAACCTCCATCTCAACATCAACGAAAAATATAATAAATAAACCAGTCATGGAGCCACAAAGGAGATTGAAAGACATAAGACGCGTGTTCAGTAATTCAGGTAGCCGTACCGATATTACTTAAGGAATTCCATCTCTCGGCTTTTGCCGCGCCACGCTATCTCCACCCCACCGCGAGCCACCACCCCGTTCGCCGCCGCCACCATCTCTACATCGATCGGTCGTCTTATATTTTACCATTACATATCCACACACTATACACAACCGCCCGCTAGCCGCCGCATCCGATGGATGTATCTTTTGCTGCTGCTTCTGCAACTGCTGCCATGTTCACGTTCACGTCCACGTCATTTTCCTGTTCTTGCAGAAGAATTTCCTGAGGCTTTTTTAGAATTCTTCTTCTTTTTTTGTCCATGTTTTTTTTTTGTAGATTTTGTTTTTTTTGTTGTTGTTATTGCATTTTTGAATTGGTTGATGCTTCTTTTGAGACATTCTTATGATTTTTTGTGTTTATTTTTTTTTTGGTTTTGATTATCAGATTACACTTAGAGAAATTATTCACACGTAGGTTTACATAAGAGTATTTGACTAATGACTAATCCTGTATGAATTAATGATGAAGGAAAAACTCTCCACACTATAGACAAGAAAAGGTTAACAAAATGTTTGGAGACTTTGAAAAATATTGTTATCAGTATCATTTTGTTTACCCCATCGTCATTTTAACAGATCCACATTTGTCGGTGGTCTCCAAACGTATAAGAGAATGATAACGACATTTTTGGAGACTTTAAAAAATTAGCACAAAAGACGTGACGAAAATTTAAATGTTTTTGCTTTTTGATAGAAAAATAACATTTTCTACTTGTCTCCAATTCCACAAGTGAATATAAAGAGAATTTTTGGAGACTTCGATCAAAACAAGAAGTTAACTTTTGTACCCCATCTCCATTAGGACAAAGTAATATTTGTCGCTTGTCCCTGACTATATAAGAAAATGATTTCGTCATTTTTGGAGACTTTGAAAAATCAGCACAAAAAAGGCGACATTTATTCATTTCATGTAAAATTTTAACGACAGACTCTCCACTTAAATTTTTTTGCTTTTTCTGTTATACCTACTCTTGGTCGTAAAGCATGAACTTAACCAAAAATATTCAAGCAATCATCAAATGTGTATGAAAAATTAGTGGAGACTTTAAGAAAAATTTAGTTTTGTTTGTACTTTATTTGTTTCAATACATTTTTATTACGAAATAACAACAACAAAAAATACTACTTCACCATTTGTTCAATAAAATTTTTGTTTTGATACTCAAGGTCTTAACTGCAAAGAAAAAACTCTCCATAAATTTAATTCTAGTTGATAGTAAAAACATGGTTTCTCTGGTCTTCTAATTGACAGCGAAGAGAATAAAATCCTTGGAGAGTTTCTTCAGTTACAGAAATAAGACACAAAACAGGAGCAGCTTCACGTTGAAATAAAAGATGCCTGAACAAAGAAGCACAAAAAAACTCAGTGTACCAATTCTTAGGTAATATCTTCGATTATTCATAAAGTAGTGGAGACTTCATCAAATAAAGTGGTACAATGATCGATTTTGCTCACTGAATTATTTACTGTGATTTTCAAATAAGAACTCATTTTATTTGTGAAAGTTAAACGCTTTAAATAAAACCTCATTACTCTGAACTTTTATATAAGTCTTTGTGCATAGTTTTGCTGAATGCAGAACAACACCAAAACTTTGTACATATCAAAAAAGAAATAAATCTGGTAGTTTTCTTTCAGTGTACCTGAACTAAAGTTTTTTTCTTCTGATATTTATTTAGTAATTTATATTTATTCATATAGAATTCTTTAAGCCTGTGATCTAAGGAAAATCACGCGTCTGTAAACCTGGCTTTTAAGAACGCAGCACAAAAAAAAAACACCACCAGCATGCTTCAATTTGTTAGCAACAAGTCGTTGGGTGTTTTTTTTTGTCTTTGTTGTTGTTTTGCTGCTGGAATATAATAATAATTTTTATGATTTGATGGCTTTAGATTGAAATTATTATACTTATTAGTTCTTCTTTATTTTTTGAAATTCTAAATGAGAGCCTTCAAAAGACCAAGATAGACCAGAGATCAATTTGTTTTTTTTTTTTTTTTTTTTAGTTTTATGTTTCTCTTTAAGTTGTTATAGCCCAAGGGGCATGGAATTTCCGATGGAATGTGGTTGGTTTTGGAAGAATATATATGTTGTTGTTTTCATTTTATTTTTATTATCTTTTGGATGCTACTTTTATTTGAGAAATGAAGTTTTGTTATACAAAAAAAAAAAAAAATAAAACAACAAAATTTGTGTGGAATGTGATGTGTTTTCAATGGTGGCAGATGTTGCACGGCTATGGAAGTATGATTTGTTGGGTTTTTTTTTTAACAAAGTGAGAACTTTAAGAAAAGTTATTTGGCTTGATTTCTATTCAATTTTAATGAGGACTAACGAGTAATGACTTTAAATTAGGTACTTTAAAAATGTACCAGATTATTTAGGAAAGTCTCCACTTTATACTTAGTTAGCAGCGTTTTCTTGGAAGTGATAAGACTGCTCATGAGTAGATGATCAGTAGATATAGTACTACAAGCCACGCATTTTCTGTGCTAAAAGATCATTTCTACAAAAGTTCTTAATGCAAAAAAAATTAAAAATCTCACGTATTTTTCGATATTACACTTAATTTAAACTAATCTTCTATTTTATCAGTAGATGTCTTTAAACTGTTATAATAAACATCACATTGTGTTATAAACGTGTGTCTAAGCTGATAAAATCAAGTACATTTTGAGTAGATTTCACCGTGAAAGAAAATAAAACAGTAAACAAACAGATCTATGCATTTAATCGTAGTTTGCGTATAAAACAGTACACTTCCGCTAAATGTCATTTTACCAAAGTTGTAAGGGAAAAAATAAATTGAAGTTGAAAAGTATTTTTTGCAAAGATGAACTACTTTCATTTATGTGACTTTAAGATACGAAACCATCAAAAATTAACCTTTTTACATGTTGATTTTATAATGTTCATCTTCAACGCAAAATCATTCCGAATAATAGTTAAATCAATGTGTTTTTCATTGATTTTACGTTGTTTTATGATGGCAGTGTATTGACAATTTTTTGAAATTTTACTATTTACTCGGCGTTTGTATCAGAGTAAAAATTTGTGTCAAAATGACATTTAGATACCTACCTTCATTTGACTAACCCAGCTTTTATTATAGAATGAACCAACTTAATTTTAAAAGACATAAAACCGGTCATAAAGGCTTTGTCTTTCATTTTTAAGCTGTCCCAAATCGACGACAAAAAAAATTCCAAACTGGAACGTTGACGTTCAGGTTTTAATGTAATGTCAAATTTTGTCCATACAAAATCGATGGCGTTTTTTATCGTTGGTAGTCGTTTGTGTTGAACAACTTTTATTCTTAAAATGCGATCGAGCTTTGTTACTCTTGTTGCATAATGAAGCATGATAAAAGGAACCAGACTTGTGGAATTCATTATTTCACTTATTTTGTCACAATTTATAAAATTAGAAAAAAAAAACATTTAGTAAATCCATCTCTCCTGTCAAATAGGTAACTTTTCTAAACTAGTAGAAGTTCAATCGTTTGATTCTTCTCTGTTTTTTCAAAATGTATGTTGTCTCAAGGCAAAATAAAATAATAATACCTTATACAAAAAAACAAAAAAATCCATTCGACAAAGACTAACATAACTTTGTTTGTTTGTCGAGGGTAATAAAGTTGGAGGATAACGTAAGACACTTCTTAGTCTTCCAAAGCAGGCAAACTCAGGCACATGCTATACAAAAATGTTTGTATATTGCAACGTTTGTCTTGTACCATGACCATCATCATCATTTTTCGTTTCGCATGCCCCCTTCTTCTGTCAAATGTAGGTATATCTTCACGAAAAATCATCAAATAAAATAAAGTATGCAACAGCACGTCGTCGTACGCGCAAAAGCATCAGATTCTATAGACAGAGAAAGCGAGTGAAAGAGTGAGAAGGAGAAAACAAAAAGAAGAAAAGATAGCTCAAGGAAGAGATTGTGTTTCGGAACACACTCCTGTTTCACTTTATTCCATAAAAAAAGGGCCAGCAGGCAACGTGCCTCCTGAAGCCTGAATGTCAAAGAAAATAAGAACAAAACGAAGAAGATTCTTTTGGATTTGAAGATAACAATCTTAAAATTTTTCTGTCTCTCTCTCTATCTCCCTTTCTCTCCCTTTTTCCGTCTGCTTCGTCTTCTTTATCAAATTCTTGCTTCTCGTCTAACTGCTGAAGTATTTCATTTTACCTTGTTTTGCTTTGTATCCATTATCCTGTTCTTAGTTCCTATAAGGTCTTATATAAGCAAATATAAAAAGAAAAGACCATCCTGTCTGATGCAAACATTATATAGTGTGTATCTTTCGTATTTTATGACATGACGTCTTGAATAAAATCTCACCATAATTTTGGAAACTTGGAAGGTTCTCAAAGTTTTTTATTATTTTCTTCTTTCTTTTTTTTAAAAGAGTGGAAGCAACGGAAATGTTTATGTAGCTAACTTATTGAAATAGGCTTTCTGTAGAGACCAAAACTGAAGTTATTAGAAAACTATTTTGTATGCCATTGATTTATATTGACCTACTTTCATTGGCAGGAATTTCGTCCGAGAGAGTTAAACCATTTTGTCATAATTAAGGTTTTTTGACATAATTTCGTGTGTATGTCAAAATGTAAATTGCACTGAAGTCTCAAATAGGGCTTTTAAGCAAACGTCAAATTGTTCACTTTGAAGACACTGACATTTGTTTTTCTATATCGGAACTGTTAAGTAATTTTTTAATACAAAATAAATCAATTTAACAAAAGTCTTTAAACAGTCAGCAAACATTTTAGCCAATAAATTCATAGGAAAATTAATTAAAAACCCGTGTTTTATTAAATTTAAAATTGTATCTGTCAGGTTCTTCAAAGTGAAGGTTGTCATATTTGACTTTGACAAATTCGCTTACTTCCCTTTTGCACATAATTTAAACCCAACTAAATACCTGAGCTTCTGCTTCTTTAATTACTTGCTTACTGTGACGTTACATTGTAAAATGAATGGGTCAATCAGAAATCTATTCTAGCCAACAACTCAAGTTGTCTGCCTTCTGACACTTCTTGTCCATTCACACTTTATACTTAAAATATGTAACATGCCAATATGCAACTTGCCTCTTAAAACTACATACTGTTACCTTCCATTAATAAATCCATATTAAAAAGTGTACAAAAAAAACGAGAAAGACAAGAAACATTTAACTGTTATACGCTTTAACTGTTATAAAAACATACAAAGTACAAAGAAATGAAGTCAATTTGAAATGATTTTGAAGTATTCTTATGACAAAACATCGATCTATACAGTTCTTAAATAAGTCTTATATGCGATAAAATTGATTAAGAATCTGTCAAAGTGACATTTGCTTCGAGTATTTTTTGTGTAAATATTCAATGAGTATTTCCGACAGAGACAGATTGTTCAATAAGCTATGACGCTCCTAACGATCATTTTCCGGCCTATTCACAATAAAGTCTAGGGAAAGCTCTGTTCGTTTGCTGTTGATTCAATTTGTCACTTCACTTTTAAGGGACATCATAATTTGTTTGCTAATTTTTCTGATCTGATCTTATTTTAAAGATTTGATTGTTTTTTTTTTTCCTACCTTTCCGAATGAATTAGTTTTTACTTCCTTGACAGGTCCTATACAAGTTTAATTGAATTCAAACCATCAAGTAGAAGTGCTGATGAAATGTCCATCGTCCTTCTACTTTGATTCTTTTATGCCTCCAGCATAAATATTGTTCAAGGTTGTGCTGTAAAATCTCAATGTATTGTATATGTATCTCTTCACAAGTTCCTTGTCTCTTTTTTTTTCATATGAATTTTTTCTTATATAAATATAAGCATCTAAAAGGTACCTCTTACAATACGTATAGGTACATTGTGGCATGCTTCAAGGCATGGCATAGCATCTGACATTCCAATGCAATGGATGGGCTCGATTTTCACCATCCGCCATCAGAGATCATCATAATGATCATGATCATCGTTTGCGCGTCGGTCGGTTGGTCGTCTCCAACCAACCAGCCAGCCACAGTCCTATAAAGCTTCTTTAAATGTATCTCCATCCATTCGGAAAGGTTAAGTTAAAGCGGGAACCGGGAACGCACCACAGTCTTCCAACTCCAACACATATTTATATATGCCTTAAAACAACAACAAATATAAGAAAAAAACATCCAAAAATTCTTGACCAACAAATAAAGAAAAAAAAAAAAAAAAAGATGGAGTCAAAAATAACAAAAAAAAAAACCGGATATTCCTCTTGGCAAAGATCTTTCATTTATAGAAGTTTTACGAGAGAAGGATGATAATGATGGGTGCTGTTTGTGGACCATCACATCGCGGTTGTGGGATGAGAGAGAGGAAACATACCAGTTGTTCCGCGGTCTACAACCACACTCTCTATACGTTGCTGCTGCCATGCTCACTCGCAATGGCAATGGTGTTGCCACTCGTCCAGAATGGAGAATGGTAGATGCGGCCTGGGGCAATTTGGATACATTCTTTTGCTGTTGGATGGCTTTTTAGATATTTCTGACTTGAATTTTTTTTTGTTTTTTTTAGTTTTTTTTTTTTAATTCTACCAACTTTTGTGTTGTATGTTTTGGAATTTTTAAGAAATCGAAAAACGATTTTTTATTGATACCTGGAAATGGAGTAGAGTAAGAAACAAGAAAAAATAAGAAGAAGAGAGAGAGAGAGAGCTTGATGCTGTTGCTTTGCTTCGAATCATGATGATGATGGTGCTGTTTGGAATTTTGCGCGCGTAAACTTCGAAGAAACTTTTACCGGTCCGAGTGGTTTTTTGTTTTTTTTTTTTTTTTTTTCATTTAATTGTCGTTGATCTAAGTTTGATTTGTGCTGGTTCTTCGAATTCTTTTCTAATTTAAAAATCTATTTCAATGACGAAGATGATAATGATGTCTAGGCATAATGACATGAATATAATCAAATGAGATGATGAGATGACGTTTACACATTAAAATTGTTTTATTTCGAATAAAATCAATTTGTTGATTTATTACTTGATTTGGCTAGCATAGATATTTATGTGGTTTCATTTGTCTTTATTGGTGTGTGATATTTTTCTTTAATTTGGAGGATATTTTAGAGAAACAATGTATAACTTAGAAAAATAGTGGTGTGGTAAATTTTTTTTAAATTTTTTCGATAATTTGTATGGGAGCTAAAAGTTATCGCTATCTGCGTACAAAGCTTAAGGCCTGGTACGACGATCGAGCTTGTATGGAATTCATTTTAGCTCGGCTAAAATTTTTCGATAATTTGTAAGGGAGCTAAAATTTATCTCGATCGAGCTAAATTTAATCGAAGATAAAATTCCCATACAAGTTATCGATAATTGTATGGGATACGTTTTAGTTCGGATAATTTTTTTCGATAATTTGTATGGGAGCTAAAAAGCCAAAGGAATACAAGATTTTAATCTTTTCCACTTCTTTCGATTTTAGAGCTATAATTTAGCGCGAACTGCGTACCAGGCTTAACGCTTAAAAAGTGGGCCCTCAACTTTTTGTGTTGCTCGAAATACTTCAGTTGCATACTTGATGATTTCCTGAAAATTCGAACTTTTACTAAATTCAATATTTTTATCATTCTATTGTATCAGATTAGATCACTTCTTTAGGCAAAAAATATCGACTATTTTTTGTTAATCGACCCATCACTGGGAAATGACATTTAAACAGATAACAGTGTAACAGATATGTTTCACTCATTCTTTTTATTTGACAGAACGAAAAGAACTTTGTTCGTTTCTCACATTAGAACACTAGATTCTATAAAACACTGGATATTCGAATATAACAGTGTCTAGTATAACAGTTTGTTGTACTAGATTTTTACTCAGGAGTAAACTAATGTGAGTTCTGAGCTGATGACAATATAAACAAACGTTTTTGGTACTGAAAAATAGATTTTTTTTTGGTGTTAATTAGCATTGGAAAAAAATGTTTGTTAACCTCTTCACCAGTGCAGATTGACAAATAAGAAAGAAATGGAAAAGCCCCATTGTATGATAAGGTCTGTTTGGGTACTTCTCTTCCTGAACATAAATGTGAAATCTTTCAAATTTAAACAAACGGATACAATTTTCTCACAGAATTGAAAAGTACGCAAAAGCTTTGAATTCTTGAGTCGATGATAATATAATCTTATGTAGTACTAAATTTCTACTCAATTACTCATGAGTGCTATATTAACTCCAAAGGAACGCGTCTATTCAGTGAAAAGGTTTGTTTGTTTACAATTGGGCAACATTTCTTAAATGTTTTGTGGATTTTTTTTTAAAGGCAAGAATCCAAGTGAGATGTGTTTAAGAATGAGCAATAAAAGATTGGGCAACAATAGTCCGGCAGGAAAACAAGTTTTTAAACGTTTTAAAATTCATGATCTAAAATTAGATTATATTATATCCATAGACATCAGAAGATTAACACTTAAATAACTCTTAACCCAAGTCCAAAAAATATAATAACTCAAATAATCATGTTTGATAAAATCTCAGTTTTTGTGGGAGAACTAGCTAAATAACGTCAAATGAATTCCATTGACGTATTTAAAAAAAAAATTCCCACCGGATAATCAAATAGCTATTTTATTTCAACTTTCAAAACAAAAACTTGACATTCCATTAAATCAATTAAACAAATGCCACAAAGTTCACCCATATGAGAAATAGTTTACAAACTATTTTCCCCCTGATGATCAATTTTCAATGACGATCATCAATTCCAAATCTATTATCTATAAATTGGGAAAAACATCTATTCAACATCTCGTTGTAATTTGTTCATGATCTTACAATATACTACTCCTATAATAATGTCAACGTACATGTTAAGATAAAAAGAAATAAATTCCAATGACAATATCTCTCTCACTCTCTGTTGACTAATTGGTTATCGAAAAAAATACAAAATCGAAAGTTGTTGTCCCCATAATATATTTACGAGTATACATCAGCAGAAACATAAACGATAAGCCTAATTTGTTGCAAGAGGCGTGGAATTCCATTTCCGGAAAAAAATGACGATATGTTATTATATGACAAGAAATTCCATTTCAAAAGAAATACAATAATATAAAGTATAAAGTATGTCACTTTGGGATTTTGAGTAATTGCAATCGATTTCCATTTTGTTGTTGTTGTAGTGTCGCTCTTAAAGCTGGTTCAACATGAATTTTTACTTTCATTCCAATTGGGTGTAGTATTTTGCAAGTGATTATGATTAAGTGAGGCTTATTGAAAGGTGGATAAAGTGGCTTAAACGAGCTCTAGTGTGGAAAATCAAGGCAAAATATGAGCCCCGAGCTAAATACTTTTGAAATTGATTATGATGGTTGAGAATCATGGCGCCAGAGGTGGAGTAAGATTATATTTTTTTGTTTATATTTTGTTATAGAACTACGAGTAATTAATATAAATAAAACTGTTATACGGATCTTTGGGAGTGGAATTGGTCAGGGTTATAATATATCTACAAACGTTTCGATGCACCTGTTCATATGTCGTCGTTTATAGTAATTTGGTTTTCGTTGGGCGCCAGTTTTTTTTGTCGTTTTATCGTCGTTTATAGTAATTTGATTTTCGTTGGGCGCCACTTTTTTTTTGAAAATGAATGTCTACGTACATGAACTAACACATGTTGTATCTTCAACACACTTACGTCAATTGGCTGAAAGTTTAACGACTTTAATTCGTTACAACTCTACGATGGGAAAAGAGTTTTTTTTTATTTCAAAAAGTTTCATAGATCTTTAAATTGACATTTCTGTCTTTAAATTGACATTCCTGCTAACTCATACCATAGTTATGCATTAAACTCAGAAATTATATTCTACTACACGTCTTACTATTCTAAGAATATGATTTCCATAAGAATTCTTAATGCGACCGCACAATGAATTCATCCATCTTACTTTCATTTAAAGCATTAACATTTTGATCAAAAATAAACTGACAACAATCCGTCACGTTGTCGTTTAGTTGCAACGTAAACGGAAACCCCATCATATCATCCGGTATGGAAATATCTGAGTGCGAATACACTTTAAACATCAAACAAAATTAACAAAACGTCACACTTGAATACATTTTGCAGTTAATTAGCATTTTTATTTGCATATGCACTGCGCTCTCTTATGTCAAAGTCAAAATGTTGCATTCCACATTTCACAGTATAAAAAAATTCCACCTAAAGATATTTCTCCACAAAATTCATAGAAAATGAAATAAAATTGTATACACAATCATTTATTTAAAAAAAATCAAGAAAAAAAAGAACATAACAGGAAAATTAATTGGAATTAATTTCTAATCTACAAAGTCCATTTAATGGGCAGTAATATAGCAACCAGCCAATGCACTTGGAATTGGAATGTGGCTTTGATTAATCTCTATCGATAACTTGAACTTTGAAAAGGCATTTAATCATTTTCTAAAGAATTTCCCTCAGTGCCTTGTGGTGTTTTTTTTTTTTTTTGTTATGCTGGTACAACTGTTGTGCCGCGTTGTTGTACTGGGTGCATTTAGGTGCTCACATAACACGCAATCGGTAGCATTATAGGTTCAAATTTTATGTTTCGATTTTGAATTTATTAATTTTTTTTTTGTTGTTTTTTTTGAAAAGGAATTGATTTAAGGTGTTCTTCTTTTATGGTTGCATAAATGCATGATGGGTTACTATTACAAAATTTACATATTTTTTATGTCTTGGGCTTTAAGGTTTTCTTTTTGTTTCTTTTAAAGTGTTTCTTTGGTTTTTTAAATTTTTTGAAGAATAATTAATTTTGAAATTAATTATCTAGTCTGTCTGGCAATGCTTTCTTGAGTGAACAATACTTTTTAGCTGCGTTCCTTTTCAGGAGGTACTCATGAGTAGTTAATAAGTAGATCTAGAAAAACGATCAACACATTAGTCCCGTTCTATTGGAGGTGGCAGTTTACTCATGATTAGATAATCTAGTACATTTACTCAACTATTTAAGCTCATCTAGCAAACTACTAGTAGTTCTTTTGTCACCACCGAAAGGAACAAAAGGCTCTTATTAAGGGAACTCGGCTAATACTGAACTAAATTACAACCGGTTCTGTTTGCTTACTTTTTGTCTGTGTGTTGAGAAAAGACAATTTGGAACATTTACCAGAAAAACAATCTTGTACTTCTTAAATTTAAAATGTTCTCACCACAATTAAAATTACTTGAGGTAAGAATAATTCTCAGCGAAGTCGCGTTCATTTTTTTTTTTATAGTTCCGTTTGTTAAAACTGTCTGTTAAAATCACTCAGTTTCCAGGTCTTATACACTTAAATGTTTCTCAGTTGTTTCAGTTTTGGTACAGTGAATGAGAGATTTAAGAAAATTTAAAAAATCTTAAAAAGCAAGTAACATTCCAATATTTAACTTTATTCATTAAACTATATTAATAACCTTGATGTCTCTAGAACAGTCTTATTTTAAAACATTTTAAAGCATGCTATAGCTCTCTTTATGACAACTATACTTGGCAAAAAATTTAGCTCAGCACTGAACACAGCCTATTTTTTTTTTTTTTTTGTAGAGTTGAACAATTTATTATTTGTTAAACTATACAAAAATCATAAAATGGCGCCCAACGAAACTATCTATTATCTATCTTTTGAACATCTGGGAACTCTTTCTTCATTAAATCATGAAATAAAAATCAGTAGCATTATGGTTAAATACTTTTTTAATAAAACTATTTTAATTTTTCTTGTTAGGATCTTCATAATTTACATCAGCTACAAGAAAATAAAATCAGTCTTCTAGATTATGTAATTCAAACAAAAGCAAATGCATTTAAACACAGCAATCCATACATATGCTTCAACAAGTTAAAAAAAAAATAAAGAAAAGGAATTCCGTTTCCATTGACTTTGCGTACGCATTAATTCAAACAACAACAAAAAGCAAAAAAATCCAATAAAATATATTTTGTAGCTTGTAGTTATGTAAATGAATCCCAAACCTATATTATATGAGTAGACATTTACCTACCAAATTCCTTTGAGCAGGAAAACTGGGTTCTTTTAAGCGACGACGATCGTATATTTATCTACCTGCATCATCTTAAATATTTCAACAACCGAAAATAAAAAAAAACATAACAACAACAAAGAAACCTAAACCTTTATTTGATAAAAAAAAAATAAGATGAATGTTGTGCCGTGGTCCTCCTTAATTTGCTTCCAAATTCCTTGAGCAAAGTGCTTCAACAACATCACAAGAAGATCATTTTGATCATTCTTTTTGTTGTTGCTTTTGCTTCTGCGACCAAACTCCACCTGCGTTTTAAACTCTTTTTTTTTTTTGTATCGTCTTCGTTCAACTCACATCTCATCAATCCGGTATCGTATATATATAATATAATATAGACCTTTGTATAAGATCCAAATGGGTATTCAAGAAAAAAAAAGGCAGCTTGTCTCAGGCTCCAAACAGCTCAAGGGCATGATGATGTCTCTTTTTCGACATGGGGTCTCTCTGAAACTGAACAACCTCTTTTTTTATTTTGGAGAGTTCCTTCTCATCTCATATTTTAAACTTCACTTGATTCAATTGGTATTTAAAAAAAAAAGAGGGTGCTGCGAACTAAATTCTTGATTTATGTTATGAACATGAACAGGTCTAAAATGTCTTTAGGTATTCAGAACAGAGCCAATAGCAGGTGAGACTTGAGACATTCTTTCTTTAAAAGATTGAAAAAATCTATCTATGTGAAGCTATATGGACAAAATACTATTTGAAACTTCAGTTTAACACCTTTTCTTCGATTTTTATGCGTTTTGTTTTAGCTATGTTAAATGAATTCTGTCATTTTGTTTAAACTCAACTCAATGGTGGTTTAAATTTGCAGGTTAAGAGTGGATTTCCATTCATTCGCTAACGCCGACTATTCACGAGTCGATTTTTGCCGTGCGGCGAAGCTTTTCGACTCGTGTGAACGTAAGTCGCAGGTAACTAAAGTCACAATCCCCATAGAAAAATCCTAGTCGACTTAAGCCGTGTGACATATCGTGCTGCTAAAATCGCCTCGTGAAATGTCGGCTTAAAATATAATAAAAAAGATAGATGTAAGCCTTCCATAAGATCCAGATCTGTTCGCTTACTTGTGAATTTATGTCAATTTTCTTTAACTTCACCTATTTTTGTGAACGCGAACAGATCTGTGTGGAATTCGTTGTCTTAGGGTAAAGACACATTAGATTTGAAAAAAAAAAAAAACTGCAAATCGGTGGAACTTTGAGAGTGTGTACACATTGGCCTCAATCCACCGCCCTATTTTGATATTTGAACACCGTCCAAAGTCCAACAGAATGGCGCATACTGCTTATCGCATTTTGAGCTATTCATGCAACCTTGGGCACAGTTTACATTTGATTAGTGAACTATAAAAAGTGATTGACATCTTGAACTTGAAATGCAGGCCCAATTAACAATTTGGATTCTATAAAGCTTTACAGAAGCAACAGTAGCATCTGTAAATCTTTATAGAAGCAAAATTGTTATTGTTTAAGTTAGTGAATATGAGCCTTAAATATTTGTAACTGGACTAATATCCTCATTTTTACGATACCCAATACATCATTAATTTGTATCTCTTTTTTTGTTTTTTAGATGGCGAATACATGTTTGCCGACCCAGAAAGCAAACTCTCAAAGTACGGTCCAAAAAGTTGGCGATCATCTCACACTCATGTAAGTTTGAAGAGCATAAAGAATTTGTAGCCCATTTTTTGCTCATTTCAGTTGCTCATTTTTTTTTTCTTTTTTCAATTTTTCTTTTAAACAGGGACTCGATGCCAATGGTCGTCCTCTCTTAGAACTACATTTTCGAGTGCAGTTCTACATCGAGAGCCCGTTCATGTTGAAAGATGAGACCTCACGTCACAATTATTATTTACAATTAAAAGAAAATGCCCTCAATCGATGCGATGTTCCTAGGGATTACTCTGAGCAATCAATGATTTTACTTGCTGGTTTAGCTTTGCAAGCCGATCTCGGCGATTGCCCCGAGGATGAAGTTACAGATTCAGCAATGTCATCAGCTGGATGTGGTGGTACGGGGAGTGGAAGTAGTGATAGTAATATTAGCACAGCTGGGCCGCTAACAACAACACCAGCCTTGCTGCCTTCTAGCAAAGCTCTTACACCATCGGTAATAATTTCTGGTCATAAAATGAAAGCAATCGTTGATAAACTATCACCGGCTATTGTTGCTGCTGTAACATCATTGTCTGCTGCTTCATCATCGTCATCGATTAATGTTCCGGATTATTTTCGTCCAGATGAATACCTCCCGCCAAGTTTGAGAACTCTACGAGCCGTGAATGCATTGCGAGCGTGTCATCGCGAGAATCGGGGAATGTCACGAGCTAATGCTGAATTGCATTATATTCAGCAAGCTTGCATGCATGAGGGTATCAATGCTCACATGTATCGCATGAAAATGGCCAAAAGTGAAAGTGGACCTGGGAACTCTTGGTTTGCTGTATATGCCAAGGGTATTAAAATTAGTAGTGACAATACCCAGCCAACAACATTCCTCTGGCCGAATATCACAAAGCTGAGTTTTGAGCGTAAAAAGTTTGAAATCCGATCTGGCGACAACAAGATCATATTGTACGCCACAAGCGATGAAAAGAATAAAATGCTGCTAACTCTTTGCAAAGAGACCCATCAATTTAGCATGAAAATCGCTGCTCGTCTCAAGGAAGTAATCAAACGGGAAGAAGAAGAAAGTAACAGCCTGCATGCGTGCTACATATATTCCCGCAGCCTTCATTTGCCATATAAGAATAAGAACGATCAGCGAATTTCAGTGATATCCAGCACAAGTTCGAACACCACCTCAGGAATAGTTAGCGATCGTGTGCATTCGGAAGATGAACTCGAGATCATGATCAATACACCTCCAGCACCAATAGCAGCGCCATCTACTGAAAGCTTGGCCTTGGTCCATCTTTTGGATAGGCCAAGTGTCAGCAGACAAACATCATCAGTTGGGCAGGTATCACTTAAAGATTTGGAAGATCAACTTGCTGCACTCTCGGTTCGACAAAAGTCTTCCGAAAGAAGTTCTCCAACGGAACAGGTTACGGAACAGAAAGCTAGTACAGATTCACCAGGCTCTCAACACAATATAGGATCACAGTGTTCATCGACGTGCAGTACAGTTGTAGTAGCTACAGAAACAACAGCTCTTACGACTCTAGCTGTTCACTCTACTTCAGCAAATCGTCGTTCATCGACATCGAGTAGTCTTGAGCTGGGTTTCAGCCATACTGCACAGAATTCGCAGCTGAGTGAGGGTGAGAGTACTTGTATTGACCATGATTTCATTGCATCAACTCAAGATGAAACAGAGAGCAACTCTGGCGTGTACACTCTTGCTCATGGGGCTCCACCAACGGAAACTTCTGGTGTCTATACCATGCATAGCAGCGAGATGACTGGGCAATCATCTGAAATCGCAGAGTCAGAAAGTGCAACCAGTTCGCACTATGGCATCTTTCAGCCTAAAAGCGAGCTTGGCAAATCACCGACAATAGATTCTGTTGATGGTGGTTATCGCAATAACCGAATAAAAAACGAAGAAATTCCTGATTTCCGATTGCGATCAGACTCGAATGTTAGTGCCAGTGGGTCTTTTCGTGGTGATGGAAGTGATCCGACCGATAACAAGCATGCATTACTAAGTGCTGAGGAACTTACAGATCTAATTGTGGGACGTGGAACGTATCCATGTCGCAAGACTGTTTCCAATACCCTCGATTCCGACTGCGATTATGTGACACTTCCACTTACCATGGAAGGGGAGAGCTACATCCAGGGTCATCAAGACACAGCTCCAACAGAAGACCAAGATGTTGATCTTATGGATGATATTCTACCCACAGATCCACCAGCTCCACCTCAACGAATAGACAGCAACACTCAACGGTCAATGGTGAATCTAAGTGACATTCGAATGCGTTCGCCCCCGCCGTATGGTGCCAGACACGAAACTACCGGTCTTTGTGGCCCACCCGTTCGAACAAGTGTCCCAAAATCTGTCCTCCGTGATCCACCACCATATCAGCCAAAACCGAGGCCAACATCGTTAATTTCATCATCTTCGTCATCCTCCTGCAACATGCATGCATCAAATACAGCCTTGGGATCCTCGGCTAGACCCGAAGAAGTTACCGCTCGATTTATTACAACCCGACCCCAAATCAATATTCTCCAAGCACACACTAGTGTTGTCAGTGAGAATCCAAAACCAAGTTATGCGGCACCAACGATTACCAGTCTACCATCACATCAGCCCAGTTACATGGCGGCACCAACAACATACAGCCACCCACAGCAACAGTCACAAATCTCTAATGTACCCAGCACAATTGGTATTCCTATAGTTCCTTATCAACATTTGCATGCGACACACAAAAGTATGTCTGCCGCTATACCACCTCCACCGCCACCTTATCCGGAGATCAAACCACCACCAACTAGAACTTGCGTTCTCTTACCGGTCATCAAGCCCAGACAATACCTGCCTCCACCACCACCCAGTCTACCACGTCAACCACCACCGCCACCACCTCCGCAACTGGCTACTGTTTACAATGCCTCACACATTGCTCGCAAACAGCATG
Organism: Episyrphus balteatus; assembly: GCF_945859705.1. Lineage (NCBI taxonomy): Eukaryota > Metazoa > Arthropoda > Insecta > Diptera > Syrphidae > Episyrphus > Episyrphus balteatus. The sequence continues at coordinate 41,368,354 of NC_079134.1, forward strand.
AGCTCTACGAACAACAATTATTTAGCGATGTAAACTATGTAATTTATCCCATTCAAGATCCTGCCATTAGTCAGCAGGAGTATCTAGATTCAAAGCAGAGTTCTTTTTTAGCTGCAATGGCACAAAGTCCACCGCCACATCCGTATCTAGCTTATGCTCACAGTACCATGCACAGTGCTCATCACATCAGTCCGTGGGATACGTGCAAGGGTCATGCCATCTACCAAAGCACTCCTTATTTACCAATGGCATTGTCAACGCATTCTCGTTACGCGTCAACGCAAAATCTTTCCGATACTTATGTTCAGTTACCAGGTGCTTATTCGCCATTATACAGTCCATCGGTTGCAAGTTTATGCTCGTCGTATGAGCCGCCACCACCACCTCCTTTACATCCAGCTACTTTGGCAAACAGTTCGAGCTTATTTGCTCGATCTCGTTCGGATGACAATATTCTGAACTCAATTGATGCAATGCCTAAAATGAAAAGATTACCGCCACCACCACCGCCGCCAAATGTGGATAGGCGTTTAAAGAAACCTCCAATGCCAGCACCACATGAAAAACCACCTCCAAGTAAGTAAATTTGAGAGTAATCAAACAGTACCGGGCTAACAATAATTTTGCTTCTATAAAGTTTAACAGATGCTTTTGTAAAGCTTTATAGAATTCTCAGTTTGTTATGCCTCAAAAAAGTACTAGATTTATTCTAACAAATGTTTTTTTTTTCTTCCAGTTCCTTGCAAACCATCTTCGGTTGGTTTAAGTTCACAATCAGCAATACATACAACTCGAAACGTCAAAACACACAAACAACCAACACACTCACAGAGTGTTCAACAGCAACAACAGTTGCATCAGCAACAACAACACCAACAGCATCAACAACGCATGCATTTACTACGCAGTGAAGTTTCCACATCTTCTGCACACTCAGTCACAACAAACAATAATAACGGTGCTAGTTCTTTGATCACGAAAAATGGCAACCCCATTGACATACAATTACTACGTGAAAAGAGCCGCCATCTTGATTTACCGCTTATATCAGCATTATGCAATGATCGTTCGCTACTTAAGCAAACAAAGGCTTTCGGAACACCTAAAAATGCACGAAGCAGCACTACAGCAGCAGCACCAGGAACTGGCCAACAAATGATGCCTCAGTTCCATCCAAGTTTTAGCCAAACAGCTACAAAATCAAATCCTCCACGGTATCCGGGAACACAACCATTATCAGGTGTATCAATGTCAGCTGTCAGTACAGCGACAACCGGAAGTCAACATCATCAGTTGTCAAAGCCACGCAAGGCATCAATACATCATCGACATCCAAATGATAAACTTCCACCATTACCAATGCAAATGGCTGAAGCGAATAATTATGTTATGGATCCAACACCAGCCATTTTGAAGCACAAGAGTTATAACTCACAAACGTAGAGGGCACAAAAAAAAAAAGAAAACAAACAGATCGGCAGATCCAGGATCAGAGAGCGAATCAGAATCCACTTGTCAAGCTACATAGGATGTGTGTAACCGGAAATTAATCAAACAATCAAATTTTAAAAGCGTACTAGAAATTGTAATTTTTTTGTTTGTATGAAATAAGAAAAATGTTATAACTTCCGGTTAAAGTCAATCACATTTAGTTACGGTTTTGGGGAGGATTTTGAGACGTTTACTTTCTTTGATTGTTATTTTCAGTCAATAACTACTGCAGAATGTGTTTAAAAGAAATGGAGTAATGGTCTTAGCACGTTTCCCTTGAAATTTATTTGGTTTTCAAACAGAAGATTCATAACTGCAAGTAATGTCAAAAAGTTCTTGACTATGATGCGTCTTATTTGACGGTTAGGAATTCAGCAATTATCAATTCCATAAGATGTTCACTCGTTTGAACGAAGTAGGGAAACAGAACTTAAATACAAATTTGAAAGGAAAAAAGTCGTGTTCATTTAGATGTAAAAGTAATGTAAATGACTTATGTTTCACAACTCACAATTTTCAGAGGTTAAAGCTCTGGTCACATTAAATTACCAAACAGCTGCCTGTTGTCAAATTTTAACATGTTTAATATTGACAGTTTAAAACTGTTGCTTACTTTTAAATTACTCACCACGTGACAGCACTGAAACTTATGCTCATTCCAACTGACAGCAGCGGTTTACTCACTTTACTATCGGCAACCAGCTGATTTAAGTGGTTAAAAAAAAAAATAGAATCTTTAATAATAACAATACAAATCCGATTATTTATTAAACCATAAAAACATATGACAAAACTTTGACATTTAAGACATTTGACGTTTTGAAAATCAGTGACAGAGATCCACTATATAATAGTCATTAATTTCATTAAAACTAGACCTAATTTTGAAACAAAGCCAAAAAAAACACACGAACCATTCCGTTTAGCATTCCATGACACATTCTACTTTTTTTTAAATTATTTTAAATTACTAACCCATGACGCAATGATGCTTAAAAAAAAACAACTAAAACATTGTATAAACTAATTAAACAAAAAAACTAAACATTTTGTATTTTGTCTATTCTAGTCATTTAAAAAAAAAGAAAAGATAAAAAAACATTAATACTCAGCATGGACAATAGCCAAAGCATCAATTATTGGATTAATTTTTGTTTCATCATTTTTTTATACAAAAAACTAAAAAGAACTTGTTGATAGAATCTTAAATAAAAAAAAAAAAACTATTTATTAACAATTTGAATTAAGTAACGGATCAAAAGTCCCCAAACCCCACACTTATCTGTGATTGATGAATTTATATCTATTTAGACGTAAGGAAAAAGTATAACTTAAAAAACAAAACTAAAACTAAAATTCCTTACGCTATACTTACACTCCGTGTATAGTTTGTATCGTTTAAGAGTAGTATTCGATTGCCTTTAACTTGCCCACCGATCGCATGGATTAAAAAAAAAATTAATAAATATTCTTAGAATAAAAATTAGGAATTTAATTGAATAAATAATTAAAGTATACTAAATTTTTATCAAATTTTTAGGACAAAAAAAAATTAATTTTCTTCATATTTTTTTCGCCAATTTTAAATTAAAGAAAAAATTATGCAATAGAAAATTTTGTAAAACAAAAAAAAAATATAATCGTCTTGCTTCAATGTAATTTTAAAATCATCAACTAACTTCTGTCATTTATCTATTCGTTCTGTCAAACTATAAATCTTAAAAAACTTTAAGTTGCTCCCTACAAACAATTTTGCTTCTCTAAAGCTTTGCAAAAGCAACAAAAGCACCTGTAAAGCTTTATAGAAGCAAAGTTGTTAGTCAGCCCAGATTGACAGCTGTCAGATTTTTCGTTGATTATTTTAACTTACATTGAACTGAGCAATAAAATAAAACAGCAAATTATAGTAGGGTACGTGTTCATTATTTTTACCAATAATTTGTTTTTGACAGACAGTTTTTTTTCACATTTATTTGTTGTCCTTTGGAAAATACAAAACAAACAAACAAAAAAAAAAACTTAACGAAACATGAATGATTTTTGTTTCATTCTTGACGTATTCTAGGTGATATAAAATATATTTTATGTCATTACTCAGATGTAAAACTACGTCAAAAGTTTGATATCAAATTTTTCATTCTGCCATATACCACATTAACTTTATCGTTTTTGACGATTTTATTTATAAATGAGGTACAGAAAAATATAAAAATTATACAAATTTTTTTTCGAATAAAATAAAATGTCACAAAGACCTTGATTAAAGGTGTACACACAAGGCTTTTGCTTATTCAACAGATAACATTCCATTTTAAAAATTAAAAAAAAAAAAAAAAAAAAACTGGCTTAAAAAAAAAACAAAAACTGTATAAAGTTAAGATGTAAAATAAAAGTGTATTTTTAAAAAAGAAATTTAAGAAAAAAATGAACTACCTTAAAAGAAAAGAAAATTATTATGTTTTAAAATATTATTAAATAGCATTATTTAAATAAAAAGCACATAAACTATAAAGAAAACTTTGAAACACCCACACACATACACTAGCTTGATGATCCTTTTGACAATAAATATTTTTTTTGTAGTTTTATCGTTTAGGGGTTATTTTTTTATGTTTTTTCTTTTTATTATAAATTTATTTCAAGAAATATATTTGTTTAATAATTTCACTGTGGTGTTATTGGTTTTTGTATGTACCTATGTATATTTTATTTTTTTTAAGAAAAAATGTTTATTTTTTTTTGCAAGATTGAAAGGATTATCAAGAGTGTTAGTGAATTTTTAATTATTTTTTTTTTGTTCTTGGAAAGGGTCATTTTATAAATGTGCTTTTATTTTAGGTTAGTGATTGATAAGAGAAAACATATAAACATTTAAAATTAAATATAATATAAAATATAAATAATAAAACAATTTTATCGTTTATATAAAATAATAATAAAAATGTTTTATTTTATAATTTTTACATAAATGTGTATATGAAATAAATGAAAATATAAATTGAAAATTATTTGCATTTGATTTATTTTTGGATTTAAACAACTATGGAATTATTTTATTTATGTATGTTTATTTGAAAGGGAAACAATATCCAAAATAGCCCAAAAATAGTTAGTGAAAACCAAAATTTGGTATACAAAAAATGTTGCGCATACACCATAGTGACCATTGAACTGCGTCATTGAACAGCAAACTAGAGGAGTTTTGAGCTGTAAAACCTCATTGAAGAGCAAAAAGTTGTAAAGGCTTGGCCACACCGGAGGGTATGCGGTAGCGGTACGGGTAGAGGTAACGGTACTTGTATGAAAAAAATTCCAAACTGACATATCAACGTTCAGATGTGGAATTTTTTTCATACAAATATCGTTACCGCTACCCGTACCTCTACCGCATACCCTCCGGTGTGGCCAAGCCTTAATGGTCCTCCAACAGAACATTTGAAGCATGAAGTTGATATCATGACCCTTATGAAAGCAAAATTGTTACTTGGGATCAACAACCAAGTGTGGGTGGAGTGAAGCTTCTCCGACGATCGACTGGGTCACCAAATGCTATCTAATGTACTGTGCGAGTATGAAACAAGTTTTGGTTTGGAGTTATGAGTTCAAAGTGAACACGCCCATATATTTAGATACAAAAATCCAATTTTTTGAAAAAAAAAACAAGGCGTAACCCTTGCTGAAAAAAAATGCATTTTGAAAATTTTCCTCCAAATCCATAGGGTGAAACATGCAATTTCAAAGCAAACAACAAAAGAAAATCACAAATCAAAACCAAACATTATGCTGTATTTTTTTCCGTGTCTTACAGTTTATTTCTTGTTCCTAACGAGATAAACATATGACATTGGATAAAATCCAGCACAAGTCGAGTTATGCTTAAGTTAGAAAAGTACCAGTCTTGTGTGCAGAGCAGATGCGTATTTACCGCTGTATCAGATGTAATTAAAACGTTGACCTTAAAATACGATTCCGGATTTGATATTCGTTATGTTTGTCCTTTTATTTTTAAAAACATGTTTCACTTTTATAAGTTATTTCAAATTTCAAACACAATTATAAATGATTGGTCTGTAAAATGTTTGCTATATTTTACATTCGTTATGTTGGTCTAAATACACAGAAGCAAAAAACTATAGCAGAGACGCCTTCAAAGTCTGAATGTACTATTCAGATGTTCGAAACCAGACAACCTGTGTAAGATCGAAGATCCTTAAAATTAAAACGCGCCCAAAATGCGTTTAAAAACGCGTCCAATACATATCCGAAACGCGGCCAAAACCCGTCCAAACGCGTTCGAAACGCGTCCGAAAATCGTCCAAAAGGCGTCTAGGACGCGTTCAAAAATGCGTTACGCTTCCAAAACGCGCCCGAGTCCAAAACGCATCTAAAACGCTTTCAAAACGCGTCCGAAACGTGTCCGAAACGCGTTCAAAACGAGTTCAAAATGCGTCTAAAACGCGTCAAAAAACCTGTCCAAAACGCGTTCAAAACGTCTCCAAAAGGCGTCAAAAAGGCATCCAAAACGCGTTCAAAACGCGTTGAAAACGCGTCAAAAGCCTGTCAAAAACGCGTCCAAAGCGCTTCCAAAACGCATTCAAAACGCGTTCCAAAACGAGTCCAAAACGGTTTCGAAACGCGTCCAAAACTCGTTCAAAACGTGTCCAAAACTTAATTTTTTTAATAAAGATTTGGACTCGCACTCAACTAAAATAAAAGTAAAACTTTAGCGATGCTGTTGTGAATTTCTAAACATGATCAAAGAGAAGACACTTTGAATTGCATATAGGTTAGGTTAGGTTAGGTTGAACTGGGTGATAATCCGACAAGTCGAATCATCCCACTCGGATCTCGATGGATCCATTGTAAAGGCCTTAACACATAGAATCCGTTGCATCCGTTCCGTCAATCCATCCGTTGAAGTTGACAGAAAGGGGTGACCCATAGAATACGTAGTATATGACGGATTGCTTTTTGACAGCTCACTTCAAATTCGAAGGTGTGTTCGATATTTTCTCACTGAATGTGCACTAAGGAAGTTCTGATGCAAAAAATTGTTAACTCTATTATCGTTGTTTTTTTTTATGAAATAAAATGCCCGACTAGATTTCATGAAGGTAGGTACTTGCTCTTCATCAAAAACAATTTTCAATAACAAATTATCAGTAGTTGTAGGTATGACTTTGGTATTGTTAAATTGAACTCTACAACAGAATTTAGATATTTAATTGATATACATTATTTGATATATCATCAAATGTTATTTTTATTACATTTTCTTCACAAATGAACAATTAAAGTTCACAATTCATAAAATCGGAGATGAAAAGAACACAGTTCTTAGTTCTGAAATTCCCCGTTGTGCACTCAGAAACAGAAAATCGAACTAATCTATTTTTGACAAACAATGTCAAAGGATACGACGGATGTCGTTTGGTTTTCAACCCAACTACTGAGTTTTGATTTGCAGGGTATCAATAATTCGAAATCGCAGCGAACAAAAACTATTCGCCAGCGATCTGCGTCCCAACCAAAAATATGGAACATATCCCTCAAACTATTGTGAATAGGTCCAGCGGCGACTTGTATAGTATAGTATTTTTATTGAGATTTTTTTCAGCGGCGACTTGTTGCTTGTCACTTTTGACATTTCTAGTTTTTCTCTATTTTTTTCTGTCAATTTTTCATAAACCCCAACAAACGTATGGTTTGTTTTCAACAATTTTTTATTTATTTTTTTTTTATAAATTTTGTATAAAAATACTTAAAATTTTGTAATTTGTATTTATTATTAAGTTTCAATTAGATTAAAAAAACAAAAACAAAGCAGTAATAATGGATCTTCTACCAAAATCCCATCATGAATTCAATCAAACAGAATATTGGAATACATTCTTTAAAAAACGTGGAACCAAAGCATTTGAATGGTTAGTCCTTTTAGAATCTCCCAAATCGATCTATTTTCAATTAAAAAACCTCTTTAGGTATGGAGAATATTTAAATCTTGTTGTACAAATTCATAAATATGTAAAATATCAAGATAAAATTTTGATGGTTGGATGTGGTAATTCCCGACTTAGTATGGATATGTATGATTCTGGATTCAAGTGAGTTTTCAAGTAATGACAACTATCATGAAGGACATATTAACGTTGTATGTATCTTTTAGAGACATTACCAACATTGATATCTCCCCTGTGGCCATTAAAAAAATGATAGAAATGAATGGCAAAGATCGAAGTGACATGAAATTCATTCAAATGGACGCCACTTCCATGTCATTTGCAGATGAAACCTTTTCTGTGGTCTTTGATAAAGGTACTCTTGATGCTTTGATGACTGACAATTCGGAAGAAGTCCGTAAAACAGTTGAAACATATTTCAAAGAGATTTTAAGAACTTTAAGGTTATTAATTGAGTTTTTTTCTTTATTTGTACCAATTCCCTGAATAATAGATTTTGACTTCCCATTTTAGGAATGGAGGTCGTTACATTTGTATATCCCTGCTCCAAGAGCATATTCTTGATTTTCTACTCGAATTCTTTCCCAAGAATTCTTGTATGTTTCGAGTTGTTCGATGTTTTGAAACCGAACAGTGTTCTGGAGAAGGTGATTCGGATTCTTTATCGATGCCGGTCTTTGCTGTGGTTGCTACAAAGTTCAAGGCTTTGCCACAAACTGTAAGGAATATTTGTTTGGGAATGGTTTAACTTGAAATACAATTTTGTTTTTCTAGATTCTAGAAGTATGCATGGGTGGGGAAAAAATGATTCGTGTTACGTCGACTGACGAAGTCGTTGCAGCTGTGACATCCACACAGAATGCAGCTATGATTTGTAATGGCTTGGCAAGGAGTAATATTGTTGGTAAGTATTGGAAGTCCAGTTAAATAAGTAAATTCAGCTGATTCTATAACAATGTAATTTTAGTTTGAGAACATTTTGAAGCAGAACAAAAATTATTAGTTTTAAAAATATTAATTAATTTAGCAAAACTCGATTTTAAAACAACTTCACTGTCCCTATACAAACTGGTATAATAAAGTAGCTACGTTCATAATTTTGTATCAGAAAAACAGACTGAATAAAATTAGATACATAGAAGTTTCCTGCACCGTATTTCAAGCGTCCATGAATCATATATGATCATAAATATGAAAAATATTCTACGTCCCTACATAAATTGATTCAAAATCTTCTCTACGTCCAAACTTTTTTTGTGGTAGAAAGTATTGCGACTGAACCAGATATCAGACAAAATGCTTTTTTTAACATTAATAATTTTGTTGCTTTGTTAAAAAAAAAAGTTTTATTTTTGTGTTTACATATGATTCATGGACGTAGTAAGTGTTCATATCATATGAACACGTCCTATGAATCAAATATGATTTATGACCAAAAACGATTTAAGATGATTGTTATAGTTGGTCTCATTAAAAATTCCACTGGTCAACAAGGTTTTTGCCACAAGAACCAAAATATACTTTTCTAGTAGTTTTTGGGGTGCTGAATCCGAATCTGAAGACAGAAAAGTTTGATTGGCCTTCGTTTTTGAAATATTACCGTTAGAAAATGTCAAAAAACGTAATTTTGGCTGTTTTCGAGGTTATGTTTTTATGTGGAGTAATTCATTATGAATAAATTTGTAACGTTTTATTCTTTCAAAAAATGTTTAAATCTTTTCGATATATCTTTTATTGCCCGAGATATTTAAAATTAAAGTAGCGGTCTTCGAATCAGAAACAACACTGGCCAACCAAATAAAACTTTTTTTGCCACAAGAATCAAATTATACTTTTCTATAGGTTTTTAGGTTGCTGAACTCGAATCCACAATCAGAAAAATTCTATTAGCCTTCGTTCTTGAAACATTACCGTTGTAAAATGCAAAAACAGGGTTTTTTTATAACGGTTATATTTCAAGAACGGAGGCTAATAGAATTTTTCCGATTGCGGTTTAAGTTCAGCAACTCGAAAACCTTCAGAAAAGTATATTTTGGTTCTTGTAACAAAAATTCTGTGACCAGTGACTTATACTTTAGATTAAGTTTAATTTCTCTTTGGCTTATTAAATGAAACTTAAGATATCTCGAGCAATAGAAGAGATATCGGGAAAATTTAAACAGTTTTTGAAAGAAGAATATATGTTGTTATAATAACCGTTACAAATTTGTTTATAATGAATTACCCCACATAAAAACAGAATCTCGAAAACAGTAAAAATGACGTTTTTTTAGCATTTTATAACGGTAATATTTAAAAAACGGAGGCCTATCAAACTTTTCTGACTTCAGATTCGGATTCAGCACCCCAAAAACTACTAGAAAAGTATATTTTGGTTCTTGTGGCAAAAAAAAAGTTAAATTTTGTTGACCAGAATAATTATAATTATTATACACTCTAAGAACATGTAATAAAAATACTCAATTTAGATTAGATTGAAATGATCAAGGGTTACTGGTATTTCCAGGATACATCGAATAGAAGCCATTACAAATGAAAATGGGAAAATTGATATGGTAAAAATTTTTGAAAATTTGTTATCAGAGGATATCGTAATGAAAATGGTCTAATATACCAACACATATGCCCACATTTTAAGAGCATCAAGAACGTTTGTTTATAACCGTTTACTAATACACAAGCTTACCATTAGCCATGTACTTAAAAAATCGCAACACGGACTTATGTGGTACGTTGCGCAAAAATTGGAGCGGTCTACCATCAGAAGTAATCAAACATAAACTGAAAAAAAAAAAAAATGAAAGCATTGTTCGACAAAAGGATGGCTGTATCACGTGATGTTCTGATGATATCTTCTTGCCATGGAAACGATTCGTCTGCAATAAGTCTGTGGAATTGTGAAAAAATGAACCAAACACTGTTATAGATTATAACAATGATAAAAAAGGCATAGATATTGCAGATCAATTAGCTGAGTTTCATTCGCCATTGAGAAAAAGTCTCACTTGCAATCATAAATGCACGATGTATTTACAACAAATTAACCGATGAAAGGCCAATATCGATGTTAAAAGCTCAAGAAATGCTGTTAAGAGTGTTGTTTGGCTCTTGTGCATCCACAACAAATATTTCAAGAATTTCTCCAGTAGCTCTACGTACAAGTCAACATTTTTTAACGGAACTACCACGTTCTAATGGTAAAATTGTGCGAAAACGTTGCGCTTAATGCTTCATGGACGCTGTAAACGCGGTACAACAAATAATTTATGTTCAAATGTGATTCATAGGACGTGATGTTGATGTTTTTTTTTCCAAGCAAGAACGTAAAGATGTTTTTCTAAAAGTTTATATGGGGACGTAGAATAATATTCGTTTAGTAATAATGTTGAATCATATGTATATGATTCATGAACGTAGGAAACACGGGCAAAAATACAATTCATGAATCACAAATGATTCATTGGACAGTGAAGTTGTTAACAAAAAAAAAAATGTAAGGTAATAAAACATACATCGAACTTTTAAACTTAGATTTGGCTTAGAGGCAGTTTACCTATATCTAAGTCACTTTTAAATCAAAGCACTTTTTTAATTTAGAAGTGAGATATATGTTTTGTTTTTTTTTTTTTTTTTGTTAAAATCGAGCTTTTGTAAAATTTGGGTCTATTACTAAGAGCTTTAAAAAAAAAACAAGTTATAGAGCTGCTTTCAAAAATATTAAACCCTTATCTTTAACCAACTTTAGTCTAAGTTCTTGAAAAATAGTCTTGTCAGAGGTTTGGTAAAGATATCAGCAACTTGTTGTTTGGTGTTAAAAGTTTTGATTAATTAATTTGTGACATATTCCAATGTTCTTCTTTCCTTTTACAACTTTTCCTTCATGTGCGTTTTCCAGCACATAAATTGCTGCCTTGTCGATGAATAATTTATAGGTTCATTTATAATTATTCCGAGCTCTTGTATGATTTTCAAATCCAACGAACTTTTTATATGCAACTAGCTGCTGAACGATATTCAGCTTTAGCTAATAAAGTAGACACAACACTTTGCTTTTGGACCACCATAAACTATAGACCCACTATAGTGTTCTAGAATTCCACTATAATTTGAATCTGCATTATGCTGTTATAGCCCAGGGTCGATAATTTTTGAAACCAAAAAAATCATAGTAGGATTAAACCCATTGGAAAAGGAAGTGAATATGATAAAAATGAAAGGAAAAATAAATTACGGGCGAGCCGAGTTCGGGAAGTGGTAGGGTTGAGTTTTTAATGGTAAAAAATGGTATATCTCGATTTCCGGCAAAACTACAAGTCCTATGGAAAAAAGTTGTATGGCAAGGTTGTAGGTAATAAAAAGATCTACTACTTATGTATAAACAATTTTTTCACATAACCTCAAAATTTATATGAAAAAATAAAAAAAACTGAGTTTTTAGTTTTTTGGTGTACTAATGTAAATTTTTGTTTACACTATTAGAAAGTAGAGATTTTAACTAACAAAATGCCCACCGATTTTTTGAAAAAAGCTGATATTTTGACACGTGAATTTTGGATTGAAAATAAGGGTGTTTTTTTTTTGGTATTAAGTAAAAAAAAGGTTAAAAAATTAATAAATAATAATAAAAAAACAAATAAATTACTGTGTATTCAGGACATAATAAGGTAAGTTTTCACCAAATTTCGTAAAAAAAAATTTTTTTGAAAAAGATAAAAATAAAAAACTCAAAACTCGGTTTTTTTATTTTTTCATATAAATTTTGAGGTTATGTGAAAAAATTGTTTATACATAAGTTGTAGACCTTGCCATACAACTTTTTTCCATAGGACTTGTAGTTTTGCCGGAAATCGAGATATACCATTTTTTACCATTAAAAACTCAACCCTACCACTTCCCGAACTCGGCTCGCCCGTAATTTATTTTTACTTTCATTTTTATCATATTCACCTCCTTTTTCAATGGGTAAATTTTCCAACTATGATTTTTTTTTTTGGCAAAAAATTATCTTTATAATGGTGAAAATATATATTTTTGTGGAATTGTGAATATAATATTCAAATTCCTCGAAATATTCTACATGCATTTCGTATATGTACGTACCTCTACCTACTCTGTTAAAAATATTGAGACCGATAAAAGTTCTATCGAAAAAGTAAAAGCCAAATTCGCACCCGTGCCTATCACGTCACAAAAAAGAGATGTGTCTACAGAGGATAAACCGCGCTCTATGATTTTCTAGTGAGAAATATTTGGATTATTGTTTAGAGAAAACAATTCAGGTAATTTATGGGAAAGATAATGTTCGGTCTTGAAAATAGTTGATAAGTATAATTAACTATCAATGACTGCACGATAAGGTTTGTTCTTTACAGGTTTTATCGGCGGTCTAACAGTACCGATTTCTGCGTGTATTTTTGTAGCGTCACCATAATTCCATTTTTTTTTTTTTTTCAGATAAATTGCCATTCCTTGCGATATGCTAGTCCTTCTTTGGGTTCAGTTTGTTTCATTCTGAAGTTATTTGCTATTTCTGACATTATTTGTACAAATTATATTTTTCCATCGTCAACTTATATTCAAAGAATAACAGATGCAAGATTGAATTGAATGATGCAAGGATAATTGTCTGTGTCGTTCAGTGTAAGTCGCTTCAGGGTTTAAGTAAATGTTGCACTCCAGTCTTTTCGAGCTTGTTTCAGAACAAAAAGACTTGTTTTAAGCCGACAAACTCATTCAGAATTATTATCAAATCCTTCAGGCTGCAACAAATAAATTTACCATTATTTAATTCACCATTAAGAATTGCTGTGTTTATGCAAAAAGTTTGAATTTCGAATCTTTTATTAGCAGCATGGTTGAAGAGTAAGAAGAATACTTGCATCTTAAGCAACTGGAGCAAATGTTTCGTTATAATTTTGGTTTATTGAACTTGCTATTTACAAAACGTTAATAAATAAAATTTTGTTGGCACAAAGGGGGTCTAACGTTAAACAATGACAAAGTTATAAAATATAAATAAATATATTACATGGGTAAATTTAATTTAACAAGTCTGCTGACAAGGTTGTCTTCGTGGTTCTCAGACCCGGATGTCCAGTTGTCTCGTTATAGTCTATTCCTTGCTCCAAACCTCATGCAACAACACACACTTCCAAAGTTCCATCAGCCACTTGCATGTTATAATTGCTTTCGGTTTTCAGGAAGACTTACTTACATACATAGTCATTATATTACAGATTTCGCCTGATGTTTTGACGATTTCCAAATTTGTATGTTGACTGTTGAGGTAATTAGATTTATTCCTTGACTTGGCTGGGACTCGTGACATTGAAATCTTTAATTTGCTTCAAATTTATTAACTACCACTTCTCTTACTTGAAATTTTACGTTGTATTAATTTTTGTCACTAAAATTAAAACAAAATTTGATATTATTTCCACCAAAATTAGGAACAAATTAAACAAGCTGGTAACAAAAATATTCAACATTAAGCAAGCTGCTCTCTGTTCCTGAGGAACAGTTTTGGTTTAAATATGAAGAATGCTAAATGAATTATATTAAACCTTAACCCCCGTCTTTTATCCCTGCAGGTCTCAATGAAGTAACAATGGATCTCTACAAACCTGGTGAATCAAATCCCCGCTACACTCTTTACATCAGTGACCAACCACCAGCAAGAAACAATGGGAAATATGCAGCATTTATAGTTCCACAAGGACGTGAAATCGAATGGCTCTTCTCGACGCCGCAAGGTCGCAAAAAACTTCTCGAAAGTGCCAAATACAATCGTTTGGCTATAGTCACAATGCATCGAGATCAAGAGTATGATTCTTGGGAATCAGTTGAATCTGAATTAAGTGAAAGTGTTAGGAATTTAGCTCCAAAAGGCCTAACGGATTTGGTGAGCTAATAGTCTTCAATTCCAAATAACTTTGAATTTTTTTTCCATTTTCTAATCAAAATGGATTTAGATTCCATATCTTTCTTTAGGCAAAGATGTAGGTAAACGTGAGACTCTAGTTTGTGGATTTTCTACAATATCGGGAGATTTTCGTATTGAAGAAGTCGAAGGACAAAATGGCAAGGTTTTCCGAAGACTGATATTCTTGTCGAATCAGAATGTTGTGCAATCTGAGGCATTGCTTAAAACAAGTTAGGATTTTTCTAATCAGACTTTTTTCATTAGAAATTTATTTATTATTTTTGCTTACAGTTAAGACAAAGAATAAATCTCGAACAAAAATTGATGTTGGTTATTTAGCTTGTCAGCATCATTTGTTTATGACAGTTGGTGTTCAAATGGCCACAATGGGTTCGAGTTCCAGTTCGGGAGATGATAGTTCCAAAAATGTACTTGTAGTTGGTTTGGGAGGTGGTGGTTTGTGTACATTTATTAGAGCTGCTTTGACGTAATTTTTATTTGAATTTATTATTTAAAGAAAATTAATGATTTTTTTGTTTTGTTTAGAAATGTTTCTGTAACGGCAGTTGAAATTGATCCTATTATGTTGGAAGTTGCTGAACAATATTTTGAACTGAAACAAGATAAACGTCTACATGTGGTTATTGATGATGGTGTAGCGTTTGTTAATAGATGCAAGGAAAAAGGTAATTTTGATTGTGATAGAAAAGTCGTACATGGAACTTATTTATATTTAAAGTTTAAGTTTTTCATTCAAAATTCATAATTTGAGAGGGATCGGAGGGTTTCAATTTCAAGTAGATTCATTATACCATAGTGAACCACCTTGATTTTCAATAAATTTCAGGATGCCACTTGTTCTTTTCTTTGTACTTGGCACTTTTTATTCTGACCAACAATTTAAAATTAGGAAATGAAGATTTGGGTTATTCCCAACTTATACTGCTTTGACGAATTCCCCTTGATTCGTCACTAGTCAGCATTTCAACCAAGAGGACATTTTGGTGCATTTTTTCTCCGGTGGCATAAGTATCAAGGACTCCGTGGATCCAATTCATCTAAAATATCACTTCCGTATTTAATATTTAATACTTTTCCAGAGACATATGAAAGGGTGAATGAGTAAGTCGCGCTTATCCATTCTAGCTCCCTTTGGTGGAAATCTTAGCCAGTTTTGACTTTGTTCCTATTGAAAAATGGTATTATTTGTCGTCTCAAGAAGATACAAAAAGATACCAAACGACAGCATATAATGAAATGACAGCGAAATTCTCGATGAAAATTTATTGCCAATAAACATTTTGATCATCATTTTGATTCCTTTGTTTGAAAGAAATAAAAAATTTCCAAGCCTGTTAGTGAATCAGATTGTTTATACTGTATAAATCGTGATTATTGGGTCTGTATTTCTATTAGACTGATATTTTTATATTTTCCATGAGCACTTGCCCATTTCATTATAAGTCACATCAAGTTTGCAAAAAAAAACTCTACATTTGTAACTATAACTAAAGAACATAAAGAGCTGTTTATAAAATGAATCAACATATTTTACGCCTTTTGTTCCGAATATAAGGACAAATATACCTAATATTCACTTTAAATAGTTTTTTTTTTAATTCTTCATATTGACGTTCTGTCCAATACATCAATGTTGGGTATTCGACTGTGCACTTTCCGGTCTAAAACAAGACTGTTTAGGACCTATCATATTGTTGACGAAATGTTACAGACTTTTACATTTCACATATACCTACTGTGAACGGGTAGCATGTTGTATATGATTAGTACCGTTAGCCTCTGCAGTTTAATTGATCCAATTACACTGGTCGGCAAAAAATTAAAAAAAGTCGGGAGCAAGAACTTTATAAGGTGATTTTGATTGACTTTAGTGTGCTGAATTCAAAACTGTTTACAGATTTTTTCTATCACGTCTAGTTTTTGAGCTATACTCATCACTATTTTCGCTATTAAGCTTCAAAAACTTCAAAAAAATTTTTAATTGAGTTTTTTTATGTTTAGTCAAAAATATATATTTTCCGTAATATGTTGCTCTTTATAAGTCCAAATCAGAAGACGCAAGATGGAATTTGATTCAAAAAACCATTCATTACTTTGAAAAAAATAATCAAGATTTTGAGATATCTATCATAAATTTCTTTTTTCAATATCTTTGAGAAAAAAAATAGTTTTAAAAAAATATAAATACTTTTAGGACGTGTTAATATGGCGTTTTGAGATTGCATAAGTAGTTTTACAAAAAAAAAAAAATTAACGGTGATGTAATTCGATGTCAAATGTACCCAAAAAAAAAGCGATTTTGACCTATTAATATTCAATTATTTCAAAAACGTGACGTGCCAGTGAAATTTTGACTTCAGATTCGGACTCAGCACACTCTCGAAAGGTAGTGTTTGGTTCTTGCTCTATATCCGTTGCCGACCAGTGTTATTATATTTTTTTTTTTTTTTTTTTCAAAAGTAGGTACGATGGAATACATTACACAGAAATTTGTGTTCAAAATTTTAAGAGCCATTTTTTAAGAACATAGCAATGTCCGTTAGCTTTGATTCCCCATGAAGAGAAAAATTTTAACTATCAAGTCTGAAGCAAATAGCTTTATCGGTTTTGGCTAAAAGATAGAGACAGAATCGACTGTTTATATTAGAAGCAGCAGTCTCAAACTTGCTATAAAATGTACCTTTTTGAAAAAAATTAACTTTTTTTTATAAGAATATTAACGTTTCTTTAAAATACACCCATGATAAAAATTTGCATTTAACTGTATTGCCTACTTTACCGAATGTGACAGCTTGGAGTCGTTTGTTCTTTGCATGCATTAAGTTTTGGATGTCTTGTCCCCGACTCTTCTTTCAATGCAGTTTTCTGCTGACAAATATTGCTAAATGGTTGATTTTGGTAGCGAACTCGTTTGTCAGCATTTCTTAGGCATTTTCTATTGCAAATAAATCCGCATTTCTGGGTGGTCAACCCAAATTGCTTTACCACCGCAACGCACAGTGTGTCGTCCCCTTATGATAAATCACTTTTTTTTTTTGTTAAAAATTAATATTTTTGCTATTAAAATATAATTTAGAAGTGTCAACTCATATGAAAACATATTTATCTTAGAAAATAACCCAGGTTATGTATTCAAAATAAGCTCCGAAACATGAGTACCTCGGAAATCGAAAATATTTTCAGGAATTTATGCGAATCTTTGAGAGTGTATATTTCACGTTTGGTGAATGTTTGAAAAATTTTGTTAATGTTATTTTGTTTATTTGAGTGTTGTTGTAAAACGTATAACAAAAAAAATTAAATTTATAAAATTATATATGAGTTATTAAAATTTCTTTGATAAATGGCCAAAAAAGAAAAAAATTAATTTTTAAACTTAATTTAAAAAAAAACATATGAAATCATATCGATAATTTTTTTTATATTATTTTGCCTAAGGCCTATACTTAATATTGGCAAAGTTTGGTCTGCTTCTGTTTTACCAGAGATATTCACATTTATGTGCTACGAGTCAAGTACTCAAAATAATTCATTTTTTGAAAAACAGCGTCAAGGGGATCACAAAAATGAAAAAATCGATGTATTTAATAATATTAAACCATACACAAGTAACAAAAAGCTGTTTATGTAATTAAAAATATTTTAAGTATTGTTTTCAACACGAAAAAAATTATATTTTTCTGCATACTAAATTTTTAATATAATTACTTGACCCGGCCACGCTCTACTGTGTATTATAGCTGTATTTACCAACCTCGCCGATATAAGAATGCAAAATGCAAAATGCAAAATGCAAATAAAACGTTATTTCAAAATTTGAAAGCAATTGACAAAAACTATTCGAGATTTGCTATGAAACGCAAATAAACCTACGATTTTTTTTTTGTATAGAGAAGATAAACAAAACAAGTTGACTTCAACTTAAGATTTCTCAAAGTAGAAAAAAGATATTGAAAAAATTTAAACGGGCTTTAAAAGAACACATTTAGTTCTTTTAGAAACTATCACAAATTTATTAAAAACTAGCTGACCCGGCGGACTTCGTTCCCCCTTTTCCAAGTTTTATTTCCAATTTTTGATTTTGTAATGTGTTAACCTTTTCCCATTACACATAGGTACATACATATCGTCGGTGAAACCAGAAAAGTGTGTAACTCCAAATTTTCTGAAAATTAGATTTGAATGCCATCTGTTAGACAAACCAAATATCTACCGTTCCTTAAACTCAGAATCCCCTTAAAATTCATAGTTTTTATTTTATTAGCAAATTAGAAAATGAAAACTCATAGAAATGCCTTCAAAACGATTTTGTTTTTTTGCTCTCCTATAAAATTTGCTAAAATGGAGTTACACACTTTTCTGGTTTCACCGACGATATGTAAAACTGTTTAAAATATTAAACAAAGCAAATCATTTGTTTGACAGCTATTACAAATTTTTATCGGAATTTATTCAACCAATAAAGGTTATATAATTCACAAATATACAAAAACTGGCTCTGGTTTCACTTCTTATTTTATTTTTTTTGCAAAAAGTGCCTAAATCGATGAATCCCGCCTGCCATTATAGAAAAATATGACTCATTCTCCCTTTCTTTTGTGAAACTGTTAATGATTTGTGTTTTGCACCAGAGGCCTGGAATTCCAACACCAAGAACGATCTTTTTACTTTTTTTTTGTTTAAACAACCTGTTTTCTTATGACGTTATCACGTAAAATTATCGTCCGTAAACCGACTATACAAACAACCATTGTTTTTGTTTTGTTGACTTTCGTTTTAACTTCCAAAATTTTTATTTGCGGAATGTAGCATCCACTTTCAACGCTCATTTTTAATCCACTTTAAAAATAGTATTCTCTCTCTTACATATTTTGGTTTCATTGAAGTTTGTATTTGTTTGTTTCTAAACCGTTACCGTGTGAGTAATGTTGGAGCCAGTAACCGAAACAATAGCAATAGGATAAAATCTTAAAAAAAAACGATTAAAAATGAAAAGATTTCGTCTTAATTCTATTCATACATACGTCGAAATATTTCTTTAAAAAAAATAAATCATTTTTATGCGGAAATTGTATTAATGGTAGTTGAAACAACTTAAACAAATTTTAAGATGCAGTCATAAATTTAATTGAGATATACTGATGGTAAACAATTTTCTTTGCGGGACTAACATTTTAAAGAGTTAATTCATGTTTGTTTTTATTACCCTTGAATATGAGCGATTTTGAACCCCAAATATTGAATTTGCTTATAACTTGACAACATACCAGGTCCAACTATAAAACAAAACCTGTCTCGAACAAACCTTATCACACACACACACAAAATTTCATAAAAATCTATATCTACTGTCATTCGGACTTCAAATATGGAATTTAACTATAACTTGACAACAGCGACACCTACTGGGTCAATACCACACACACAAAATTTCACAAAAATCTATCCAGTCTGGTCAAAATATGCAATTTTTCTAAAACTCGACAACAGCGCCACCTACCGGGTCCAATTATAAAAAAAAACCTGTCTCGGACGGACCTTATCACATAAACAAAATTTCACAAAAAATCTGTTCAGTCGTTCATGCAAAATATGAAATTTTTCTATAACTCGACATCAGCGCCACCTACCGGGTCCAATTATGAAACAAAACCTGTCTCGGATGGACCTTATCACATCCACCAAATTTCAGAAAAATCTCTCCAGGGGGCCAATTCTGGTTCTGTGAATAAGTGAAACGAAAAGCTTTTCACTTGTTCACTCATTTTATTCTCGTTCTGTGAAAAAATGAAAACAAACATCAAAAATATTCATATAAATATATATTTTTTTCACTAAATTATTTGTGATATCATAGGATGAGAATCGTTTTTCGTTTCAAATGAATCGAAAAAGTGAAAAGAGTGTTTGAAAGCTAAAATGAAAAAGTTTTTTTTTTCGATTCACGTTTTCACAGAACCAAATTGGCCCCCAGTCTGGTCAAAATATGAAATTTTCCTAACTTGACAACAGCGCCACCTACCGGGTCCAATTATAAAAAAACCTGTCTCGGACAGACCTTATCACATAAACAAAATTTCACAAAAATCTGTTCAGTCGTTCGTTCAAAATATGAAATTATCCTAAAACTCGACAACAGCGCCACCTACCGGGTCCAATTTTGAAACAAAACCCGTCTCGGATAGACTTTATCACATACACAACATTTCATAAAAATCTGCCCAGTCTTTCGTTCAAAATATGCAATTTTCCTAAAATTCGACAACAGCGCCACCTACCGGGTCCAATTATAAAAAAAAACTGTCTCGGACGGACCTTATCACATAAACAAAATTTCACAAAAATCTGTTCAGTCGTTCGTTCAAAATATGAAATTATCCTAAAACTCGACAACAGCACCACCTACCGGGTCCAATTATAAAAAAAAAACTTGTCTCGGACGTACCTTATCACATAAACAAAATTTCACAAAAATCTGTCCAGTCGTTCGTTCAAAATATACAATTTTCCTACAACTCGACAACAGCGCCACCTACCGGGTCCAATTATGAAACAAAACCTGTCTCTGATGGACCTTATCACACCCACCAAATTTCAGAAAAATCTGTCCAGTCGTTTAGAAGGAGTAGGCTCACAAACAAACGCACAGGAGAATTATATATATAAGATAAATCACCACGTTCAAGAACATAACCTCAAAAACTGTTAAAAAAACGACATTTCAGATTTTCTAACGGGAATATTTCAAAAACGTGATGTGATAGAATTTTTCTGACTTCGGATTCGAGTTCAGCACACCAAAAGCTTTACGAAAAGTATTTTTTTGTTTATATACCAAAAAAAAAAAAAAATAATTTTGCTCACAAGTGGCTTCTTCAATAAATGTTAATTTCATAAATTATACTAAAAAAAAAGTAATAGGTTGTTAAATTTGTTAATTTTTAACTTTTTTTTCTATTCCTGACATAAAAACACAAAAAAAGATATTAAAACTCCAAAAACTTGGCTGCAAGTATTTATGATAAACTTTTGTATGGGCTCGACACACTGTGCAACGTCTTGAATATATTCTGAAACCACAATATCGTGCATAGAAAAATTATACCAATTCTAGGGCTAATTGGAACCGTAAGAACTGAAATATAAATTAATAATAATTGATTTTTTTCTTTAGTCTTAAATTTGAGCGTAACTATACTTTCTTTTCAGTAAAAGATGTTGTTTGAAAGAAAAGACTGATTTCTTAGTATGATACTATAAAAAGATATAATAGGTATTTTCAGCTTTTACAGTTAGAGGACTGCTTTAATATAATAGGCATATTATATTAAAAAGAATATGCTTTAAAGATAGTATCATACCAATTTATCAGTTGTTTTATATTAAATGTGAACACGATAATGGTGATTTACTCACTCACTTTATTTTGAAAACTACATAGCGTATACTCAGCTTCAGAATACTTAAAGGTGCCCGTGCACAATATTTATGTTTTTATTACGAATCATTTATAAGAAAGAGAATCGTCAGGAAATTCAAAAAAGAAAAATTGAATGTGCTCTAACTACACCTTAAACAAAGCCTAGAGAAGAACAAGCTAAATTTTAGCTGCTATTCAAAATCTCCAAAATTTAGCTGAACTAAAATCTATTCAAGAATTCAAACCGAGTTGTGCGCAACTCCAACTGTATACATATTTTTTTGTCAGTTACGATTTAGCACAAGGAAAAAGGGTGAAGATAAACAAGTAAAATTTAGAGCGATCTACATTCTAGATTTCTTTAAACTTAATAGTTTACTTTTCGGTGATTACTGGTGAAACAAAAATTATGTCCTTACGTTATGTATTGAACATAACTGATTTTTGAAACGAAAAATAGAAAATAAACTTACAGAAAATTAATTAACAAGTTCTTTTTTAATGCTTTCTCAACAGCTATCCAATTTGATGCCGTCCTATTTGATGTTGACAGTAAAGACATTTCTCTCGGCATGAGTTGTCCGCCTCCGAACTTTTTGGAACCAGAAATCTTAGAAAGCCTGAAATATGTTATTGGACCGAAAGGCATGTTTATTCTCAATCTTGTGTGTCGTGATGAACAACTCCGCGAACAAGCTGTCTCTAATTTAAATAAAGTTTTCACCTCATGCTGTTGCTATAAATTAGATGAGGATGTAAATGAAGTTATTTACTGTACAAACGATGAAAAATATAAAAATCTTGCCGATTGGAAGAAAATTCTCGGAACCTCGAGTAGAAGTCTCAATTCAATAGCCAAAGAGTCTAAATTCTCTGACACTGATATGGTTGATGTAACTGATTTTCTAAATGATTTGAAAATCTAAATCCAAACCGTTAAGAGTACCTACCAGAACATACTGACCATAAATTAAAGGAGAAAAAAAAACAATTGTTATACAATCTTTAAAGTCTAAAACAAAGTTTTTGTAAATTTTATTTTCCACAAAAAAATAAAACAAAACAAAAAATTAACGCATAATACTTTCTTTACGCGGATATACATTACATACAATTTTTTATGTAGCTTATACAATTTACTTATTATGTATAAAAAAAATTAAAAATCAAGTAAAACTTATATATGTAAATCAATTAAAAAACTTTTCGTTTTTAATTAAAATTAACTTAAATTTAAATAAAATAAATAAATTTTATACATAAATTGAAGAATATAGTTAAATATGATTATAAATGTAATAAGATTACAACAAAACTACAAAACATATTTATATTGTAATGTCTTTCTAAAAATATGCATTATGCTAAATATATAAGAAAAAAAAAAAAATACAAATTATGTTGTCTTAATTTTTGTTAACCCAAATCATATAATTTTTTTTTTGTTTCCAATTCTCATATTTTGTTTGCCTTTTTTGTTTTTTTTTTGTAGTTTAACTAACATTAATTAACATTCAGTTTTCTTGCTTCATAATTATTTTTTTTTTTTTTCAATTTATTTTTGTCTAAGCCTTAACTATCTAACATTATGCTATGATTTTTTTATTTCTTCATCATTTTATTTTTTTAATTAATTGTTTTGTATTATGCGAGTTGTTTCTCAATTTTCTGTATTTTTTTATAAATTTAATTTTATGAAACAAAAACTCCAATAATATCAATCACATTTTTTGTCAGAGGCGTTTCAGTTGCCCAAAAACACTTCTTATCGTTTATCTAAAGAAGAAAGAAAAGAAAACAATTTTTTTTTTTTTGTAAAATAATAATTTTTTTTTAGCAAATTTTCTTTTTTTTTTGTGCGAGAAATAACAAATGTGTTAGGAATTTTTAAAAATAAGCAAAACAATGCAACACAACAATAACAAAATATGTATGCTAAAATGTAAAACTAAAGCAACATCACTGAGGGGAGGCAGCAGCAAGTAATGGCAATTGTAATAGGGGTAGATGAAATGCGGCATTAGTTAGTATCTTTAATATGGTTTATGGTTTTAGCGTTAAGAGGAATAATTTTGGCATTTATTTTTGTTTAAGTCGGAAATAAAAAAAATAAAGATTTTTGAAACAAGAAGTAAAAGAAAAGTTATGTGAATCTAATAATATTTATCCCCTGAAAGGGTCTTTCATAAACAGAAACATATTTCCGATCCGACGGATACTTTGCTAGGGCCTATTGTTGAAATGTTTTCTGAAATAATGAATCATTCTTATGTGGCTTTCTAATGGAAAAGAAATCAAATTATTTTTTGATCCAAGTCTGTTAAAAAAACGGAATTTTTTAAATCAAAAACTTAATTAATTTTTTACTAAAAGAGAACCCCATTGATCAAGACCATCCGAACATCTTACAGCCCAATGAATTCTCTTCTTTGTCTAGTATTATTGGAAAGTTTTGAAAATAGGATTAAAAATATAACTAGGTATAAAAAAATCTTTGTAATTTTGTTGATCTGAAAAGAAAGTAAAATCTACTCGTTTTACCCCTCCTAAATTTGGAGAGCTTATTTTTTCCTATACGTGCCCAAATTTTTAACAGAAATTTAGTTAAATTGGAAAGAATTTTTTGACAGTTAACTGAATAGATGAAACTTGACTAATGCTGCTTTTCTTCACTCTAACGAAGAGTACTCTCCCGAGTTACCCTTTGATGGAACGTAAATGAAAGTAGATTTTATTTAATGGGGTTTTTGTTTGTTTAAAAATCAATTAATTTTTTGATCTAAATCTGTCAAAAAAAAACAATTTTGATCCCCATAAGTTTTATCATATGTTTTTTATGTGAAAAAACTGTGTCAAAAATAAAACACAAGTGCTTATGCAAGTCGGTGTGCGAATAGGTGCAGAACTGACTAAAAACCTGGAATAAATGCGGAGTACCTACTCTACAGTACTAAAATTACTCCGGAGTAAAATATTGTTTACCCTCTTGTAATGTGAAGGAATACAAATTCACAAAAAGTGCAAAACTTCCTGCTCACATATAAATTTGAAATGTGTTTAAGCTTTCTGAGTTGTACAATAGTTACATCTTACACTGAGGACTCAGTGACCTTATTTTGTAAAAAGATCATCGTTGAAATTATTTCGTTATCCTACAAATGCGACTACGTACTACGATAATCGTTTTATTTCACCGATACTCGTTAATTCTTTACGACTGGCATTGGCCTATCGTTTGAATTCGGTTTCGTTTAACCGTCATTTATTATAATTCAAACATATTTTTTTTCGGTTTAGTTTGACCTTACTACTCCCCCGTTTTACATAATCGCTCTTCGTCGGGACTATCGTTTACTTCAATTTACTTGCCACTCGTTTCGTACTACGCCATAGACATCAAGCGTTTTTTTATCCTTTCGACAAGCATTATAATTTGGTTTGAAACATCTAAAAACTTGAATTTTCAAACATTTTCAACATAAAAAATCTTTGCGTGTTTTTCAAAAAACTAAAGAAGTAGAAAACAACATGCTAAGAGATGTTGGCAATCCTTTGGTAAATTTTGGAATAATCAACTTCATAATTTTTATTTAAGTTCAGTGAGTTGATATCAGAGGCCAACTAGTTTCATTATTTTGTTTGCAATATAGCAAAATTCATGTTGATTAATTTCTGTTAACGTTGATAAGATAAGTAGGAGTTCGATATATCCCTAGTTGAATTGAGTTCAATCTATTTAAATTCAGTTACCATTAAATTTGTTAAAAAAAAAACTACGCATACGCCACAGCTACCGTTATAGTTTCTATAGCTATACCAAATACTGAAACCCACTGATTTATACGATTATGTTGGTGGCCCTTAACCGAAGAGTGGAAATAGTGGAAAAAACTCAGATTTCATGATCTATTTGCGTCTTAAGATTCAAAAAAATGACAAAAAAAATGAATCTGAGAATCAGAAATCTGAATCGTGATTTTTATCCAACCTCGTCAAGCATACAATAACGATTCAAACTGGTAGGAATCCCAAAGCCATGCGGTGATAAAGAAAATTTCTTGTATCGTCAAAGTAATGCAAAGTCATTTCATGAAGTTAATGCGGGATCGTTGTACCTATATCTTTTCCCTTCACTTTAAATGTGCTATTTTTGAAAAATGTCCAGAGGACAAAAATATGCTAAAAATGGAAAATTGTTGATGATCTTTCACTTCATATACAAAATTTTGACGTAACTCAAATTTTTCTGATCTCTCTAATATACAGGGGCCGGGCCGATTCGTTTCTGAAAAACGAAGAAAAATGTGAGACAATTTGAGAGCAAATTTGTTCGTTTTTCAAGTTATACGAAGGAAACAGTTCGCACACACGAAAATGGTTTTTTTCCCTTTATAAAATATCTGAGAAAACCAATCTTAATTTTTTTTAAGGAGCATGTTTTAACAAGTAATACCGAAAAAGTGTTCGAAAATAATTCAATGGAAAAAAAAAAAACTAAAGTTAGTAAAAGAATAGCTGAATGTACAATGCGTTTAAATCAGCAAATACAAGGCAGAGATATTGACAAAAATTGTTAATTTAATGAAAAAAAAAAGAACTTAAGGCCTTGTAAGTCTAGATTCTTCAGTCTATTGGGCAAGTACCTACAAACTGTTTAAATAATAAGTTTCTAATAGAAAATAAATATTAAGAATTCATTTTCTTAACTGTAGTTTTTTTTCTTGAGAATCTGTCTGAATTCTCGGAAAGAATCAAGTCTTTTAACCATAATTTTAAATCCTGTTTCGTTATATGTATATTCAGTTGCGTTATGCAAACAAAGTAAACTAAATTATTTGTTTTTATTCACAATTAGTAGACAAATTTAAAACCACCCATCTTCAAAAATTCAAAAAATATTTTAAATGCTTCTTTTACATTTCAGCAAAAAACCAGTCTCTTATATGTATAATTTTCAAAAATAAAAAAAAAAAACATTTCATCAATTTTTTAACATTTAAATAAGTAACTCAAAAAGTCTCTCTCTAATTAATTATAACATTAATAATAATTATAATTAAAGCCAAATTAGCGCGCTCGCACAATACAAATATATATCGATAATAATTCAAATTCAAAACACACACAGACACGCAGTCAAATCAAAAAGAAAAAAAGTAAGACACACAGACGAAGACGAATTTCATCATCAAAAGACCTTCTTGAAAATTCTATTGAATGTGTGACTTTTTTTCGAGCTTCTATTACTACCAGCACTACTTCCACTATGGCTTCCGCCCCCACTATTACCATTGCTGCTCGATGACGTCGCTGTTGTCATCGTTGCTATTGCCGATGTATTTATAGCCTCTTCTAGTATACGAAATGAATTATCACTACTTCCTTGGCCACTATTTGGTAGAATCTCTGATAGAGATGATGCCGGTGATGGTTGGCCATTGTGTGTTGCTCCTCCTATACCATTGACTTTGGTCGTCTTTAAGAATCCTCCACTACTGCCTCCGACGATATTCTGACTAGATGTTGTTGATGATGCAGATGATGACTTTTTCGAACGATACCACTCCCAACTGGTCGATTCGTGGGGTGTTGATTTTTTACTACTTTTGCTAAATGGTGATTTGAAAAATGCTGGCGATGAGAGTCTTCGGGTTTTCTTATTATTGTTGTTTTTCTGTTTGTCTTCTGAACTTGCTCCATCATTAATTTGATAGCCTGATGGTCCATCTGGCATGAATTCGTTGTAAGCCAAATCGGCTCCAGGGATAAAATTCTCGATTTCATCTTCGTCAAGAATTAATTTTTCGTCGAATGTGTCCGTTGTAGTTGATTTGTCTCCTGCACCAATATCAGAAGAAGCTGAGTCTTGACGTTTAAAGTTGGAATTGTTTTTCTTTGTCTTTTTGCCCACTCTTCCATTGAATAAGTTGGCAAATTTCCTCGATTTTCCACTTAGAGATGGTGGCTGTTGTTCCGATGTACAAATCGAATCCGATTCACTTGCATTGAACTGGTCATATTCTTCGTCTTCCAGAACAGGAGGGGGAAGGGGTTCAGCTGGTGGCAAGTCTTCCACTCCAGGATTAAAGACTCCAGGTTGACTTACTTCAGGCCAGGAGCGTTTTTCTCCTTTTCGATTTGCCTTCCGTCCATAGAATACCGAAACTTTTCGTTGTCTAACTTTGACATCACTTTCGGGAGCCGAATTCTCTCCAGCACAGTCTTTGAGAATTAACATGGCTTCCTCACTGGGACGACGCATCTTTTGTTTTCCCGTCGAGGCATCGGAAAAATCATCAAAAGACTTGCGACGATTCAATTTCTTTTGGGTAGCTTTTCGTTTCTCGGCTTGTTTAGAGTTGGGCGGGAGATTTCTCGTCATGGAACGATAGCAAACCACACCGACAATGGTCAAGAGAATCATAAATGATCCAACAAAGATAATCAGAATTATGCAAGCATGAACTCTTAGTGAGACATCTTCCAGTTCGTCCTTAAGTATAGCATTTCTATCCAAGAGCTCACGTTCTTGTTCAGAGTGTCGTCGATTTTGGTCTTCCAATGCACGAACAGTCTTGGTTAAGGATAGTTGAAGTTCCTCAACTTGCTTCTTGTAGCGGCGACTCAGTTCTTCTAAATACTGACCAGATAGCGACATGTTGCGCTCAAGTGCCTGCAAGGAAATAGAATAAAGAAATTTTGTGAGTAAAGAAAATTTGGCAGGTTTTCAAAAGAAAGTTACAACATACAGGAAAGGTAGGAAAAATGTTTAGTCGATAGGTAATAGTGGTTGCCTTGCCCACTGTTCGTTATCAGAATGTCTATCTGTTCGAGTTTTGTATGGTTGGGAGTTTCTCTCACGCAAAATAAAAATAAAATCTAAGCAACATTATTGACGTCTCTAGTAGGGAATTGATTTTATATATTCTTATGGAAGACTGCGCGTCAGACACAAGACAAAACACAAAAACCAAGAAAATAAAAATAAAAACCTAAATCGGAGCTCATTTCCGTAAAAAGAAATGGAAAGTATAACCTCGTATAGTAGAGTGAATGATATCATTTGCAAGGATTTCTCCTTGAAGAAATAACGACTTTGGAATCGTGTGAAGAGAAACTAAATTTATTGACTACTTCCTTTTTGAATATGTTTTTCTATTGTTCTAACTAAGGCGTTTGTGCCGCCGAATGTTAAGTTGCTACAAGGATTTATTTGGCAATGATGGGGGCATTAGTTCACATTGGGCCGGCCTTCTTATGTATTACGATTGCGAAATAAGGATAATTGGAGCGGTTATTGTGCCGAAATTATTTTCGTCGGTAGATTAGCATTTAGATTGAGGTGCTTTAAAGAGGTTTTTTTTTGCATAATACATATTTGTGTGTTTTTTGGGGAGTACAAATATTTGCATTTTTAATATGGAGTTTGTGTAATGAATGCATTGTACATGAGTAGGTATAGCATGTAGTTAGGATACATAGATGTAAAATGTAAATAAAGAGAAATTAATTCTGAAGAAAGAAGCCAGACAAGTGCTAGTATAGAGAAGAAGACTTACGAATCAATGATAGACATTTTTATTAAGTACCTACTGAAAACAGAAAAAAAAATAAAAAGGAAGCAATTTTCAGATTCTTGTAGAAAAAGTGGAAAAATAAGCGATAAGCAAGAAAATTGGAGTCATTTGGGAAAACGCGATTAGTTTTAGAGCAATATTTTGGAAGCATACTTCCTATGATAGTAATTTGCTCGATTCAAAACATTACAAACTATAACGGTCACTTTCTTCACAGAGACCTTGCGCTAATATCGTTACTAGCCCTAAATCTAGTACTCAAATCGGTATAAATTCATTTCTTCACCCAAGTACCTGGTTATTATACCAATCGTTTCTTCACACAAGAACAAAGCGTTAGAACTGTCAATTTGGTACCAAGCATTAGTTAGGACTCGGTATTACTTAGGACCTCAATATCGGTAGTCTAGCGACATTAATACTCGAATCAAAGCAATGGATTTGATTCTTGGTCGATTTTTCATTTGGGTGTTGTTTCGTTAAAACATTTGCGTTTTAATTTAAAAAGTATATTGACTTTGTTCGATCTTTCGAAAAGAGAGAATCAAGTGAAGAACGATGGTCTGTCCTTAGATGTTCTGCATTTTTTAGCTCGACGCGCGCCGACCGGATGCCTGAAATCCATCTTTCAGCTTCCAGCACAAGAAGGCTTCTGTTTACGGACAGTGCTGGAAGCCGAAGAGTTACACTGACATCAGAAAAAGAGTATTTATAACCAACAACTACCTTGGACTTCTCTATAAGTCATGATAGAATAGTGCTCAAAAGTTCTTAATAAATTTTTTAAAAAATATTCCCAGTTTCAAATCCCTATCATTATAATATATAACCGTGCCGAATTAATTTTAAATTTTTCCATACAGAATATCGATAAATTAAAGGTGTTTTTGAAGTGTTTTACTTAAAAATTAGGCCAAACTGAACTCATAGGTTCAAATACATTCCTCATCAAAGATTTACTCCATTTTTAAGGAGTTTGTTCAATACTTAAGGAATTCCGAAAACGCTGTTTTGGGGTTAAAAAACTGTAACGATCAACATTTTGAATGGATTTCCAATTTTTTTTTTATTTTAAGTGGTTGTTTGAAACATAAGATTTTCCCCGTTACTAAGAGATATTGGTAGAAAGTCGTTTTGGCACAAACTGTCAAACTAATCCAACCTTAATTTTTTACCAAAAGTGGTAGGCA
Organism: Episyrphus balteatus; assembly: GCF_945859705.1. Classification (NCBI taxonomy): domain Eukaryota; kingdom Metazoa; phylum Arthropoda; class Insecta; order Diptera; family Syrphidae; genus Episyrphus; species Episyrphus balteatus. Next base: position 41,398,935 of record NC_079134.1, read on the forward strand.
AAGTGATTCCATACCGGTCAACTTTGCGATTTTGAGAAGAAGATTTAACAAAGGGCTGTACGATTTTTTTTTTAATCGAAATCGACCTGAACAGAAAATTCAAAATACAGCTGCTAAGACGGCTTGGAAACATGAGGCGTATGAGTACCAAATAACTAAACTTACAAATTGTTGTATCCAAACCGGATGCACAACGTGAAAAAAATACTGATGTGTATTTATTTATTTAATCAAAACCATAACTGAGATTGATTTTATTAAAAGAATAAATGTTTTGTGCAGCGAAAATGGAAAACGATAACCCTAAATGGGTCAATAAAAACCATGAACCAGCGACAAACCGATGTAGGAACTTAGCGACATTTTTTTCGTTAAATACTAACGTTATACATAGGTACATTTTCTTAAAATTAAAATTACATATATAGGTATTATATTATTACAAAACTAAAAGAAAAACTTACATCTAATGTATATTATGGGTTATTTTGAATAAAGAATATTTTTTTAAAGTTAAGTGATTTTAAATTGCCAATGCTGGAGTTATTTATATTTGAATTTTTATTGTAAAAATTAATTAAAAGATTTAAAGGGCTATTAGCACCGTAGTTTGATCTACTGTAAATGTTAGAAATTGGCAACTGCCTTCTCAAACTATACTGACTAGCAATGAAATTTAATCGACAAAGGATCGATGGAGCTGAAATCGATCCATTGATTATCCCGACAATAAAACAAAATTGTAGATACGCTCTGTGACTAGTTAGAAATGGAAGATTTATAAGTTTAATACGTTGAGCGTAAGGTGGCAAGTTAATTCAATTTGACCATGGTAGAAATCTTAAGCAAAATCTCATAAATCTTCTTTGAACGGACTCCAATCTATTTATATGAACCGCATAATATGGCGCCCATATAACGCAACCATATTCTAAAATGGATCTTACGAATGAGACATAAAGAGTTTTTAAAACGTAAGGATCACGAAATTCCCGAGCAAATCTTTTGATAAAACCAAGAGTCATATTAGCTTTTTTAATAATGTAGTCAAAATGGTCAGTAAAAGTTAATTTTGAGTTCACACCTATTATTTTGCACACCACTGAATATAGATTGATAAAACTACGGAATTTTTTAAAAACAAGTTAAGAACGCTAAACTTTTCTTAATAACATTAAAGTATCTTCTATTTTCAAATAAAAGAATGAAAAATCTAACCTTAAATGCGTTTTCTGGGTATTTCGAAAAGCTATTATTAGATCATACTCGCAGCAGAGGTTCGATATCTAAAATTTCGCAAAACTTATGTCGTTTTCTATTGACTTTTGAGATTATTATTATTATAGAATATGAAATCTAGTTTTGTAATTGTGTGCGAAATCTGTGCGTATAAAAAAAATAAAACAACAACAAATGTTCAGACAAATGTCAAACAGAGGAGTGTGTGTGAAAGTGCGTGTGTTTGTATGCGTGAATCTTGATAAAAATCCAGAATCAGATTCTTGAATCTCAGATTCATTTTTTTGTCATTTTTTTGAATCTCAGGACGCAAATAGATCATGAAATCTGAGATTTGTCCACTATTTCCCCTCTTCACCCCCCCTTTCAGCTGTCAAATTCACAAACCTCATTCTGAGATTCGTCAATAGAAAACGACATTATTAAGCAATTGGAAAGAAGTATGAGTTGAAACAAAAGATCAGTTCATTTTCAAAGTTAAAATTGTTGTGGTCACTATGGCGTATACGAAACATTTTCTTACATGGAAAATATTGACCTAATGAGACCAGTTGATAATTTTCTTATTCTAATACGGCCGCCGTGAATTGATAGGTTTAAGAAGGGCAAACTTAAACTTTAAAATACATGAACGATAACCTAAAGGCGAATTGCAAACACACCTATGACTAAGTACCTACATTTTCCTTACACAATACATAAATATAAACAACTCACTTTAATCCGGTTATTCAGTCTTATGAAAACACTCTCCGAGTGCGGTCCACTTGCAATTCTTTGTTGACTACCTTGATTTCCAATACCCCCTGTGGTGGCAGTTCCAGGCACTACGCCTTCAGACAAGAGTGTATCAAGATTATCCCACGTAGATGGATCCTCTGAACTTGCACCTGACGGCGATGGTTTTTGTGGCAGATCAATGTCAGCTTTTACTGGTATATTTGTGTCTACCACTGTCTCTTCTGTTTTTTGCTCGTCAGTCTTAACAACTTCCACTGGAGGAGCTTCAAGTGAAGGGCCTTTCTCATCAACCGTTTCTGGCATATTGTATATGTTTATGTCTAGAGTTTCAGAAGATGGAGCAGAAGGCTCTTCATATATCCTCTCAGTCGATGTGATTTCTTCTTGAACTTTGCTCGGAGGTGGAGGAATTTGAATTGACAAATCACCCGAGAACTCATCGACTACTTTTGGTTTTCTTTTAACCTCTTCTGCAATTTCTGGCAGTTTATCAATGTTACCAAATGAACCTCCTTGGCTTTTGTCTATTGTTAAATTCATAGATACTTCTCCATTCTGATCTCCCCCATCTACATCCATCGAATCATTAAGAGATACACGTCTCCTACCTGCCAATAGCATACACAATGCTCCAACATAATCTTCCGGTAGTAAACTCAAGAAATAACTACTCTTTTCGCTCAGTCCACTGCTCTTACAATCTAAATGGCTATTAAGGTTAACACTAAATCTTTTGGCACATATCTGGGATGTGTGAATGTCGCTTTTCAATCGCTCAATCTGCAACATATTCAGCAGCTGGCGATGCTTGCACGAGAGAACATAATTCACTCTGGCAGCTAGAGATGTATCCTTGCACTGAGTGCAAGCAAACTCGCCCGCTGACGGAGTAAAACAACCCTGATCACTCTTGATCTCCATTGTTGTACGATTGGAATTGGTTTTGACTAAAACTTCTGCAGCTTTCTTCACAATCGATAGGACAGCATCACTAGCTGATTTGAACAAGTTATTCTCGTTCTTTTGATGCGCCTGATCCGATGTGATGTCATCGTCGTACTCATCAATATCATCGGCATGATCCTCAGTCTCAAATGCTTCGAATTCGGACGTGCCGTAAACACGAAACAACGAAACTGGACAAAAGTGTTCCGAATTGTAATGCGAATGGATGTCCACTCGGACAAACTTTCCAAATAAATGTGGATGTAAATCAAAAGTTTGTATTGTTCGCTTGTCATCGGCAATGAATCGTCCCACATTCGACCAGTCACGGGTGGGAAAACGATTACTCACAGCTACAGTGAAATTCTTGGGCGAAGATGAGAAAAGCTCGAAATTGGCCAAATCGATTTTCTCGGCTTGAATTGCTTCGCAAAGTTCTACAACGAACCAAATGCGATTTGTACACGGACTAAGCATGTATTCATCTTTGGATGAAGTTAATACAGCTCCGGTATTTTGAGCATCCGAATTGGATGCAATTATTTTGGCCCCACAATCGGGTGAGGCATAGTTCTTGGTTCGCAACTTTCCCGGTTGCTGTTTCGACCCGGTGGTTTGGTTTTTTCTTTGGGTCGATGAATTGACAACATCTTGGTCAAGTTGCTGCTTTTCTTCGGCTTCCATTTTCTTTTGGGCCCATTCGGAGAATACCGGAATTGGTACTTCTTCGGCAGTAAGATTGACTTCGTGAGTGGTGACAGTTGCATTTGTTGGTGCTTTAGGCATTATTGTACTACCACCAACATCAGTTGCAGCTACTTCATCACTATCAGGTGGTTGTGGTGGAATTAATCCACCAGAATCATTTATTTTTTCTATCTGATCATTTGCTAAAAAAAGAGAGGAAATAGAATTGAAAGATATGAATGTTAGTGGTTAGAACTAATGAAATATCAAATGAATATTATACCTTTCTGGTTGCTTTCAGTGGTTTTAGTTTCGTTGGCGTCTTTTGTCTGATTTGAGACATCCGACGATTCAGATGATGAAACTATTACGGAATCGATGGTGTGTTGTTCAAGGCTGCTGCCACCACCGGCACCGGCACCGCCACCACCACCACCACCGACATTCGGGGGCAAATCTGTGGATGTTATCTCATTCAATGGTATTACTGTTGGGTTTTCGGAGGAAATATCTGGTAAGCTGTAAGAATAAAAGATACATAATCAGAATTAATTTATTATGCAAAATGAGAGGTAGAATAGTTTAAGGTTAGTTTTTTTTTTGCACGTGCCACGTGGGGGTTTATGCACGTGTTCAAAGTACTCATTTTAAACTCTGAGGATAGATAAATTATTGACTGGAATGTGAAATTTGAAAAATAAAAAATTTTCAAGTTTGTGTTTATATTAGCTGAGGTATGAATTTTAAATCAAAATTAGCTCTCAAATCAAATCAAATTTTTGGAATGGAATTTAAAAATTTGGTGGAAGTAATGCAGAAGCTAATAAAATTTATGTTTCATTTTTAGTGCAGTCATAATGGGAAAAATTGATCTTTTTGTAACGATAATGTTTCGTAAATATTTTATGTTTTTTGTAGTTTTATTTTCGACTTTTAAGTCTATAGGAAGCTGAAGATTTGCTCTACAAAAAAGAAATGACTGCTAGTCCTGCTTAATGGTGCTGAGGGTTGAACGATAAGGTGAAAAAGGAAGTTGACATTGAACTCAATTATATGGTTCTGTTTGCGAGTAAGCGTATGAATGATGGAAAAGATTGAATAATGAATTGTACTTCGATGTAGTCCAAAAAGCGAAAATACGAAGAATGGAGAAATTCTTTTGTAAAAAAAAATACTCTTTCATTTATAAACCATTGAAGCTAGGTCCAAGAAAAAACGACCAAGATTAGGTTAGATTGGAAAAGCTCAGTCTTATCAGTCTTATCTTATTTGCTTAATAATATTAAATTCTTCCGTCTGCGGTATGTCGATAAAATCATAAATCTTAGTGGCCGAACTTCCGATAATGACTTGCGATCTGAGATAAAAGCAAAAATGCTTACTCAAGAAAAAAAAAAATGAATTGCGAAAGTAAGAAAACAACACTCAATTTCCAATAATAAACGGCAATGACTTTAGTGAAGTTACGAACACTATTATAGAATTTAGTACGAATTAAATTTTTCTTAGTCATTTGGAATGATTCGGACAGATAAAGATCGATAAAATTTTTAAGACAGGAAATACTACCATATCATGATCAGGGTGATTTGAGTTACAAAAGCAAGGACAGGCATTTATGACAATAAAAGAACAGTGGCATACAAAATATGAGAGTCTGTGACCTATTTTAGAATTAAAATAATTAAACGAAAACAAAACATGATTTATAACAAAACTGCCAGACCGAAGAAGGATATTAAAAAAGTGAAATATCAAACAGCAAGCAAGAATCGTTGCAAGTGAATGTGCCAAAGTAGTGGCGTAGATTTCAAAGAAGCTCATTCATTATAATTCAAAGACCATTGACTATTTGGATACAGTTTTTTAGGGTGATCTTAAGAAGGAAGAAAGGCTCCAGATGCTTTTGACATTAAATACAGTTAGGTTTTAGAGGTGCACAAACCTACTTAAGGACTAAAAAAATTCTCAAAAATGGAATGAAACAAAAAACAAAGCCGAAGTATTTGTATTTGAGTTTTTTAAACACAATCATGTGAAGACAAATTAGTAAATTTATGCATCCGACCAAGACAGAGAAAAAAGTTGAATCGCCGCAACACCACGTCTCAAAAGAGAAGGATACGATGTGTGGCTCACCGATTAGGTTAATTTTTGGCATACTGGTAGGTTATGTCCATGAGTATAACATGCTCATTTGCACTGCACGCTTACCCAAAATAAATAGAACAATGGTTTAACAGAAAGAGGATAGTGGACGACGTGTTTTTGTTTAACTATCTGTTATCCAAATTTCGGTGACTACGGTTTTGGCTTCCAAAAGTTTTTAACCCGGGATGAGGGTAGTAAGTACTGAAAAATTGGGGTATTTTTTGTATGTCTTTTGGATTTTTTAAAACGTGCCGTTGACACCTAGGTCGAAAATTAAAAATATTCATTGGTTAAAAACAAATTATAAAAATTCCAGTACAGAAGCCTTCTACTTCCAAGTTTCAAATTTTGGTCATCCCTTCACAATAAAAAAACATTTGTGTGTCAATCGTATAGAAACAACTCTTAAAACTAGGTAAAAATTATGGAAAAAATGCGGTCCAGAAATCGTCTAGATGTTGTATACAACTACATAGAATTTACAAAGGAAATGGACTTATCTCGCATTGAGTAATGAAAAGATCAATATCCCGAACAAACTGGCTACGGTTTTTTTTTAAATTAAAGAAGTTATGTGCTTATCGTTTTAAGCATTTTTTCAATTTTGTCAAAGATTGTGATCTTTTATTTTCTTTAGTATCTAGTGCCAGTTATTAGCCTATATTTGGTCACAAGTTCCTCTTTAAAACTAAAAAACAAAAAATCTCTTTAGATCATGTATCTACAAAGGTTTTTTTTTAAAAGGTATATTCTATCTAAAGCTTAAAGTATGAAGCTTTAAATTTAAAGGCAATTTTTTTTTCACATAAACATTGTCGAATGAAAAATAGACCAAATAAAGGCAAATATCGATTTATAATTCCAACTCCAAAAAGTAAAACAAAACATCGAGTGAAACACTCTCTTTTTTTAACAAAAACCACTAAAGGAAAGGTACACATGATGTTAGATGTGGTGTGGTCAATTGAATTTAAACTTTGGCGAGTTCAAGGTCCTAACAAAGTGTGTATACAAACAAAATACCTTAAAATCTATTTAAAGAAGATTTTTTTACTCGTTAATTGGAGCCTCCCATTAAGCTTAATTTATTGGTAAACAAAAGTTCTCATTTATATTTAAATTTATACAGAAAAAGAAAGAAAAAAATCAGAATGGGTTCAAGTAAATGTTTCGTTTACTTAGGTTTGTTTCGTTACTTTTTGTTTTTATTGAACGTTTTAAGATAATTGGGTTATTGGGTAGGAAATTTTATTGATTGATGTCAATATTTGGTTTTTTTTTTGTGTTGATATAATTATTTAATTTAATTTTTATAATAAAACACTTACAAAATTCTTACCCCATAAACATTGTTGATATACTCAATATCTGCGAAAACCATAATATCCAAAAGAACAACAGGAACAAAGTGAAATTCTGTCCTTTTTTCACCTCACACCACAAATATTTGACAATGTATATCATTTGTATAAGCATTAAATTGGCACTGTGAATTTCTTTTTTAATTCCGAAAATTAAAACAAACAAAAAAATAATAAAACTTTATTTTTCAAATTAATGGAAAAAATAAATAAATCAATAATTTTCTGGTTATCGATATATTTTTTTTAACATAAATTTATATTTTAATCTACTTAGCAAGAAGCAAGTTGTTTGCGAAATGTATTTAATTTTTAAATGCAAATATATTTTACGGTTAATACAAAAGTACACGTCAACCATGCGAAAGCCAATTAAATTAAACTTTTTTGCTTGGCAGTAAGTTTAACACGAAAAATTGTTGTGGTTGTTTATAAAAAATAAAAAAAAATACCTCGTCATTTAAGTCGATTCTTAAAAATGATAAGCGAATACAAATAAAAAATGAACCGATTCCGCCCCTTTTAAATGTTAATGTTCACATTAAGGTTATTATTGTTGTTGTTGCTTTTGTTTTTAGAGTATTTACATTTGTTAATTATTGTAAAGGTGATGCAAAATTTAAATAATTTGAGAAAATACAGTTTTTATGATAATAAAGTTGTAAAAATCCATAATTGGATTGCAATTAGTTGCTTTTTTGATGAAGATAATAGTGTAATCAGAAAATGACAGTCATTTTTCTATAATTTAAAAAGTAAGGAGGGGTAGTTTTGTAGAGTTTAGAATTTTTATATTGTTTCGAAGCTAAATATTGTTTTCAATTACCAACATTTTCTCAAGATTTTGTCTCAAGTCGTTTAAAAAATGTATAGGGATTATAAATGATAACATCAATTACCTGTGTTAAAATTGTTTAATCTTAACCCACTATGTTGGTTAAATTGTACTAAAATCTCAAATTTTAACCGAGTTTCTCGATCAATATAATAAATTGGTGGGTTAAAATAACCTTTTAAAATGGTAATTTTAAACAATTCAATTTAACCGAGGCGACTTCCTTGATTTTAGCAACGAAAACTACGTTGTTTTTTACCAAGACTAAGTTATTTTTAACACATTTTTTTAACCCACCGAAAAAAGCTCTCGGTTGGTGCTTAATTTTTCTGCGTGAACTTTTCCTAAACTGAATGTCATCAGCAAAAAATGTTCGTAGAAATGCCGTAACAGTTTTGGTACTTCATTCACGTAAATAGAGAAGAGTGATTAACCCAAGATTGAGCCTTTGTGTTGTCCTGCTAGATATTGGCAATAGTTTTGAAGATTTAATCTCCAGAACAACTGAAGACACAAGATTCACTGCATTCGGAGATATATTGTAAATTTTTAATAGTTTATAATTTATGGTGTAAAATGAATCGGAATAGTCAAAGAGAACTAAAAAGGAAAACATTTTAGCATCTAATGTATTACTCGTTCGTTCTACAACCTCTAAGATTGCAGTTGTGCTGCAATGTCCTGGGCGAAAACCAGATTACTTTGAGGTAAGAAGACCGTTTTGAAGGAGAAAGCCAGTAAGTTCCTTCTGAATTAGCATCTCCGTGTTAGCATTTTCTTTTTGGGGGATCAATATTCTTTTTTTGGGTTTTTTTCATTTGGAATTAAAGTAAGAACATGGCTTTAAAAACATGATAATGAGGGTTATCAAGGCAAATTGCATTTGATTTCAAAGAAATAAAGCTTTTTACTACGTCTTTATTGCAAATTAATGAGAGACCAAATGCTTTTTCTCTGTCGAGAGCTGTTTTGGACAACAATTTTTTGGTTGAGGAAACGATGTAATAAAAGAATTATTTTTTTCACTCCAATTTAACACTTCTGTACTAAAATTATTTGGTGTGGTAAGAATTTGTTTAAGGTTTTTCATCAGTTTTTGTTCAGGAGATATTTAAATAGGCCTGGCTGATACCAATGGCTGAAGTTTTGTTCGTATTTGTCTAGAAAATTAGGGGCACAGTAATATTTTTTAAATAAACCAAAAACTAGATAAAAAGATAAAAAAAAAAGGGAAAATATACAATTTTTTAATAGCTTGTCATTTCAAAACATTTGTAAAATAAAAAAATTAAGCAAGTGTTTTTTTTTTTTATTTTCCACAAAAAAATAAATTTGGACTTGATGTCTCTATTTCAAGTGGAACATTCATTTTTTCTTTGGCCAATAGACTTTAAATAAATTTCAACGGTTTGAAAAACCTGGAATATTTTGGGCTAGCAGTTTGTACCATTCCCAATTTTTTATCTCATAGAGAATCCGTCGAAATCCTAAGCCCAGAGTTTTCGAAATTTATCTGTTGGCCGCCACCTGGGATTTTAGTTTGTGCCGGAAAAATGACAATAAGTTAAGTTAATTAAATTTAGTATTTAAATTAAATTTCTTATTTATATGTTCAAAAATACAGAATTTTTGGTCAATCAGGATTTGAAAACAAAAAACTTCATTATATAGGATTTTGCACATAAAATTTGAAAACACAGTACGTCGACGTACATTACTTTGAGATAATTCATACAGAATTTCCTCCACAATCTTTCTGTGATACCAGAAGAAATTAGGCTTTTTAAAATTTGAGTTCTTAGTCAAAAGTGTATTTTAACCTCTTTAAAATAAAAAAAAAAACTATATACATATTTAGAAAACTCTTTTTCAAAAGAACTACAAACACACCTTTAAGAAATTAGAAAGAATCAAAAACAACAAAACGTTAAAAAGGTTTTTGTTACTTTTATAATAATCACTTTAAATAATGAACTTAAGCACAGTTTATCAAACAAATATCACTGCGGTAGCGGTATAAAATTTTAGTGGTTGGTTATTGTCAGATTAGTTAGTTAATACTAATTTTATTTTTATTTCTCGAAAGGGTACCTGTATAGAATATAAAAATAGCAATTTTAAACTAATCTTTTCAGCCACTTGAAATTTTACGTTAAATGACACACACAAAACTAAAATGGTTTTGGTTATCAAATAAAAAGCAATTTTGTTTCTTAATTGCCGTGAAGTTAATATTTGAAAAAGATGATGAACACCATGCAAAACTTTAGTTAGATTTCTCTAATGAATTAAATAATATTAATTACAGTTCAATTTGTAAAATAGGTTTTTGCTATAAATTTAGCTTTAAGCTAATAGCAACATTCGTTTAATCGCTATATATTTTATTATGAGTTAAGGTCAAAACAAACATTCGTTCAATCAACATTATGAATCAATTTGTTTTATCAACATCAAAACAATCACTCATTACAAAAATCGATGAATAATTTCCTTAAAATTACTCACATATGTTTGTATATGTAAATATCCTTTTAATATCAGAAATTATATTTAGATAACATCAAAATTACTATCGATTTATTTATTCCTTTTGTTATATTTCCGTATACTATTTCCATTTCAATGACTGGTTCACTGTGGCGTATGTGGAATATTTTTTTAAAATTTATTTTTGACAATTAATATACAAAATGTCTATTGTTCTGGATGAGATTGATTTACTGAAATCTGAAGGCCAATGATTTTTTGATAAATAAAAATAAATTTAAAAAATTCCAAAGATTTCTCCTGTCATAGCAAAATGCAAACAATACATTATCGTCGATGGCAATCATAAAATATTTGAATATTGGTGTGTGGCGAATAACACGTTTTCATTTTTTTTTTAGAAAAACAGATAAAAAATTTGCGTGGTGTATATAAACGATTTTGTGACGAGGAAATTAATTAATCAACGTTGTGTGCTAAACGAAGTTTTCTTTTTCTCGTTTTTAACTTAATTGAATGTGTCTACAGATTCATAGTTCGGGAGATAAAATTGATTTTTTATATATCTATAATCTACATCTATTAGCATGAGAAGCATAGCGGAGAATGACAAGCTGCAAGCATAGTACAAAATGTTGATGCAATTCAATATATAAATAAAAAATACGAGTTGGGTCACCTCTTCGAACAATTGTAAAATAAAGCTTCCGCGATTGAGTATACGAAAAACAAAATTAAAATTTGATCTTGTGGTTAAGACAACTCAGAATTGTATAGTTTTATTTAATTATGAAAATTCATAAAATCTAAAAATTCAATTCTGCTACGAAAATATTCTTGGAATGATTTTAACCCTTAAACCAAATATGACATTTTAATTGCTGTGTAACAAAAAATTTCTAAAAATAATCTTGCCACGTATCAGCATTTCAAACATTAAAGAAATTATTAATTGCTGAATAGATAAATCAAAAGTTTTCAAAAAATCGTTTTGAAGAAACCCACTTAGAAAAAAAAAATTATATTTTTTTGGTTTCAATTAGGTTTCACCAAAGGTATTAAGCTAGGTCTTTTGATCCACCAAAAAAAAAAAAAAACAACAAAAGTACTGGTAGTTCTGAAATGGGACACCGAATCAGTTTTTATAATATATAAATGGATAAAAATTTATTTATAGAAATTTTATAAGCAATTGAAGTTTTATGGTAATTTTTTTTTTGTAAATCACGCTTTCTCATCATCAAATATTTAGTGAAATTCAACCAAACTTATACAGTACATTAAAAAAACATAACAAAATTATATGCCCAAAAAAATATAACACAATACATATTTAAGAAACTTGTTAAGGAAAAAATTAACTACTTGCTCTTATGGTAGGTAATATTGAAGCTTAAGAAATTTACATGATATGGCCTATTAGTTTTTTTGAGTTTGTCACACTGCTTACAAAATGGTTTGTACAAAATTCAATTAACACTGAAAATAAAAATTTTGGGACAAGGGAACCGCTTTTTTTGACCTAATACATTTTTGACTAAAGCAAAAAAACACATTTTTTTTTTTAGATTTTACCTGTTGCAGGTTTTCCTAAATATCATACAATCTATGTGTTTTCTGGCAAACGTGTTAACAATTTTTTTGTTCATTATTGTTTTCTTCATAAGAAAAAATTTATAAAACACTATGTTTATTATACATTTATCGAAGAAAATTGGCCCCAGAGTCAAAAATTATCATGGGTAAGAAAAAAATAATTCCCTTTAAAAATTAACATCTGAGCAATAAAAAAAAAATATCAACATTTTTTAAAAGCAGTTACAAAGAATAGCATTTTTTCTAAAAATCAAGATATTAATGAAGTTTCTATCATAAGTACTAACGGAGTTATTAATATTGACATGAGTAAAGGCATACCAAAGTAAGCGTTTTCTTAAATCATCGCTAAAGGGTATTAACATTGCATATAGAGAGATACTGTAGAACAATATTTTTCTTAGAATATACCCAGGAATCATCCCTCAAAATGTTCTTATCTCATTTCGGGACACCCTGCATACGTATCAGATTTTGCTTATCATGTGAAATGCATTTTTTGTATCCTTCATTAAAAATGGTGGACCGAGAATTGCATTCTCGAGGTTGAAAAACTGCATTTTTTTCAAGAGGAGGCGAAGAACATATACATACAAAAATTGCAGCCTTTTCAACGTTTTTAAAAGAAATTTACGAATCGTTCCCTTAATAATGCGAAATATTACGACTAGCCTTTGCTCTTGACCTTTTTTTTAGACAGTTCAATTTCGTTTAAAGAAACATCCCAATTATATCTGTACGATGACTAGTTTTAAAGTAATAAAACAGAGAACTAAAAAGTCGTCCATTAAAATATGGGAAGTAGAAAAACGCAATGAGACAATACAGACATCGTATTGAAAATAGGTTCAACTTAAATTTTTTAATTTAATTTATTTTTTTGAATCACCCTAATGTTTCCTTATTACTTCTAAAATGCTTATAATTTATTTTACAAATGAGTCACCATTAGAAGAATTTTGCTTTGTCAGCAGGTTATAGGGTATGTAACATTCTGTAATATCGCACCCACTAAAATTTCATCAAATCTAACTGAAACCACTCTTATCAAATAATGAAATAACAATAAACCCTTTGCCAATTGAAACCCCTCAATATGAATCGATAAATCCTGAAAAATATCATCATTTTTAACATTAACTCTTGCACTATGAATGCAGTAGTGGGCTGTGGGCTGGTCAGCAGCGGTTCGGTCGACCACCTCTCTGTTGTCTCTCTATTAAAACATACATGTTTGTATGTAGGTATACTTATTACATAACGTTTATATACGAATCAAGCAAGCAAGCGCCGCCACTCCAACAACGTGATGTTTAATAATAACAAATTGTGTTTTAATAACAAATTGCTATTAAATTTTTTTTTTATTTCAATGATGTCTCAGGGAGAGAGAGAGAAGAGAAAATTTTAATGAATGAAAATGAATTGATGCCAACTTTTTGTATTAATTCTCCCGCCTCTTCCATCTTCGTTTTACGTCCATCTTCATTACTTTAAACACTTAACAGGGTGAAGATAAATATTTTGACAGACAAATAGTGTCAATTTATTACGTGTATTTAATTATGTTTTTTTTTTTTTTCATTTTTTTCTTTCAATTTAATGAAAAAAAAAAAAAATAATAAACAAAACCACACACATGTTTGACATTCTAGTTAACAACATACAGTAGCTAATTCGCTCCAATGGAAGAAGGAGGTTTTGATTACACATAAAACCTAACCAAGTACGCATTTCAGAGTCCATCATCTACTATAAATATAGAGGATAGGTTGGATTAGAATACAAACCAACCAACAACCAAGTGACGCAAGTCTCTATATAAGTATAAAACCAAGGAGCTCCCAGAGATAGAGAGGTTGCGGTAGCGGGCTTGAAATGTTACGTAAATTGAAACTTGAGATAATAATAATAACAATGAATGAACAATGATTAGGTTAGCTATGGTGTATCACCATCATCAGCAAGTTAAGGGAGAGCCAACCTGACGACAAACGACTATGAACAATTCCCGATAGATATAGAGTGTTCTTCAAACCCCAAAGAGGGTGATTCTGTGTTTGTGGCAGCAGCCAGCAAGTCACTGATATGGCGCACAGTGGTTACGAGCTTAAATTATGCAATGCAAATAATGCGGAATGTATTGAAACTTAATTAGTTCAATGGATTAGGTATCAAAAATAAGAATATAGAGACATATCATTTGGCTTGGTTAAATGTATGTGGTGGTTTTTTTTCTTTACTGGTTTTGCAAGCTTCAAAACCACAAGAATAAAAATTTAGTTTACTTCGGTTTTTTTGCTCGTTTTAACTGAGAATTTGAAGGAGATTTTAGAAGTTTTTTTTTCTGATCAAACTTGGAATATAAGCTTGTGTTTGTATAGAAATAGTATTGGCATTGCATAACTTTCAAGACTTCAAGGTGTATGTGTTCGATTATACGGAATTTAACGAACAAAATATAGGAAATTGAATTGGACGCAACGCACGGTTGGACAAGTTTATTGGTTATTGGGTTAAGCTACATCATGTGTGATATAGTTAGTTTTTGACACCTGTCAATTTGCATTGATGACAGTTTAATAAGTTATAATAACAAATTTCAACGGTAAAATTGATGCCTTCAATAAACATGTTAAAAAGACCTTAATAATATTAATTCCTTGAGAAAATTTATTGAAGCAAATAGAATAGGTATGAAATTTAATACAAATTGTGTAGGTTAGGTTTTAAACGAATAGGTACTGTTGCTTATTTATAGTAGATTTTTTTATAATAACGTTTTTGTTGATACGTCATGATTGTTTATGTAGAAGATGTCTTTGTCAAGATCTTGACAGCCTTTCATGAATTCTTTAAAGAATTTTCAAGAATTTCTAGATTTTTTCCTGTCAATTTTAATAATTCAAAAATGTTACATGCGGCTTACTGTATTTTGCATGTTGCATGAAATGGTGCATGTTGCAAGTGTCAAAGGTTGCATGTTGCATGTAGTAGCATATGACAATATGACATGTTGCATTGTGGCAACTAGCATTTGTTATTAAGCAATTGACATGATACATGTGGCATAGTGGATTTTGCATGGTGCATGTGACATGTGTCATTGTACATAGTACATTGTGTGGTTTCTGGTTTTAAAAAATCATCAGCCCCATGTGCAGATGTGCAATATGCCAAGTGCAATATTCTTATTTTATCGCGTTAATAGAACCACTACAAACCGTACACGAATAAATGAATTGGCTTATTGACTAAAATTAACTGCTCCAGTACAAAAGATTTTGGACCAATTAAAAGACTAAGGGCCAATTTTTCTATTGTCAGTTAAACAGTTAGTTAGTACTTATTCCCCAGATAGAGACAAAATCAATTTTTCATCAGTCAGATACATATATATCTTATTCCTTTATTAAAACGTTTAATTGAGGACTAAAACTATCTACTTCTTTCAGAGACGAATAAAAATTATTCTAAGGAATAATCTCAACAAAAATATTGTGTTTGACAATTGGACACTGTCGCTGTTTTGAATAAAATATTGATAAAAATACAGCGGAATACAAGGAAACAAAAACAATTATGAATAAAAATGACGTTTAATTTTGAATATTTTTGAATTTGACATTATTTTTTTTTTTGTTTTTCTGTAGAATAGCTAAAAATAAGAAAAATTGAATGCTTTTATCTGATTTTGTATGAGTCTAATATTTTTATTCGTCAGACAGTTAACTGACTGTTTATTAGAAGATTGAAAAATCGGGTCTGAACAAAATATTTTACTTATGTAACTGTTTAGTTAAAATTTTAGTATTTATTATTAAGTTATGAGAACAAAATTTTAAAGAAGTTGTACTAAAATTTGTTTTTTTTTTTTTTTAGCTCTTGAGCATTAGAGTAAAGTCTAAACAAACACCTAGCGTTGCCAAAAAGTGCCCAAATGGGCCATTTGGCCCCCTATTTTATATTTTGACCCTTTTCCCGGGCCAGTTAGAAATGGCCCACTAATCTAAATTCTGTAAGATTTAACTTCATATCGTGCTTAGTAATAATTAAAAAGCCTTACAAAATTAAATATAAGCTATCAAATGGGTTTGTTTAAAATGTAATTGAGTTCATTCATTTATTTCATTAAGTGATTTGACTTTCCTCAGGTCACTTGTTTTTGATTGTTTTTACTAAATGGCTTAAAGCTAATAGATGTGTGTGAATAACAAATGTAATGTGTACATCTGTGATTTTTACTTGCGATATAGGTACTATAGGGCAAGTTTAGGATTCGTAAAAAAAATCGAACTCGAGATAACAATTTTACATGACATTACGATGATGGAGAATGCCAAAAAAGTGGGTCCGGCAATTCTGTCTGTGTGTCTGTCTCTATCTGGAGCTGCAGCCTAAACAAGTGAAGTGATTTTCTTCAAACTTGGTAGTTAGCAGTTTTTGGTGATTTCCTAGAGGGGAAATTGAAATTTTTTTTTATGACCAAAACTAACGGAAATACAAAATTAATTTTATTCAAAAACGGCTCTAACGATTTTGATTAAAATTTTTGTTTGTAGTATTACACATAAGAACCAACTTTTAAAATAAAAAAAATATTTTTTGTACCGTTATTAACGGTACCTGTCATAGAACGGATTTTTTCGTTTCTGAATATCTCGTACAACATTAACCCGATTTTAATGAAAATTTTTATACACAAGTGTTTAAGTAAAGGTAATATTAAAATTTTCAAAAAACGCATTTTTGGATTTTTGAAAAATATTTCAAATTTTTTTTTTTTTTGAAAATCAATTTTTTTAAAACGGATTAATGAAAAATTTTGAAATTTAGTTTTTATGTGTAAATTAATTATTTCTTCAAAATGGCATACCAATAATTTTTGTGAAAAATGTTAGACATTTTTTATATATAAAAAATTATTTTTTAAAAAAACTGATCCTACGATTTTCGAAAATTTTTTTATACATACTTGGTTTTTTTTTTTAAAACATCATTTAAGACGGTGTTTAATTAATTATGAAATAAGATTTAATTTTTTTACACTACCTACTAAATATCAAATTTTTCCTAATTTTCTTGAATAAAAAGCTTTAACATTAGAGTTACTTTGAGCATAAGACAAATACGTGCGACCCCAGTCGTGCATTTTATTTTAAATTTCTTTTTGTATACTAATTAGATTTAAGAAATTTAATACTTTAAATAAAAAAATAAATAAATAAAAAATAAATAAATAAATATGTACCTATACATTTACATTTTTAAAAATTGTTTTAAAGAAGAATTCCTAAGTAAAATATTTGGCCCTAACTTTTTTCAAATGGCCCTCAAAAAAATTTGAAATGGCTTTTTTCTTCGCGGCAACGCTGACACCCTCAACTGTAGTTCAGTTTTAAGAATTTTGCTCGAAAGCAAGAGTGTTCAAGGTTCAATTCTTCCGGCTGAGGTTGTAAGATTTTTTTATTTGTTATTAAAATATTGATAGAAAATAAGAACAAATTTTTTTTGAAATTTTTTCTAATGATTTTGCGATTACGCCATATAAAAAAAAAATTGCCACAAAGATCGAAAATATACTTATTATTACTGCATGCATTTTTGAATTGCTCTTCAAAATCTTCAAAATATTTGTATTACTTTCCCACGTACCAAATGGATTTCAATATTAGGGCTTTCTTTCAATCAACTTTTTATTTTCACTCTCACTTACTTTATATAAAAAAAAAAAATATAAAACCTTATCTCATTAGCGTAAAGCACCTTATGTCATCACATGAGTGCACTTATGTGTGTCCAAAGCTGTTATATTGCCTCCAACTGATAATGAACCCACTCTCAATTTCCGCCTCCAAACTGCCTTACGTTCACAACAAACACTATTTGTGTGTTGTCGTGTACCTTTTCTTAAGGGTTGTCATTTTGTTTTTTTGTTGTTATTTTTTCATATATTTACTTACTTTCCATAAAATTTTGAGTCGATGAACAGTACCTTACCACTTACTTTAACTGGAGTTAACACTTAAGGCTATACCTGTCTGCATAATTCAGTTCACAAAAAAAATTTTAAGCTGACAGCTCTGTGATTTTTACATTAATGCACCTAAGAGTCGAAGAAAAAGCAAACTTACTTAGGTACCTACCGTGGGGGTTCGAGTGGTTTATTAAGCTTGCTGTGTACCTTTACTTTGGTCATAAAGAAAAGCCTTAAGGTATGGGGAGAGAGAGAGATTTATGCATTTTGTAGCTTTACGTTTATGACATTTGATATTTTATTTTACCAGTCGAAGGTACGTATTGTCGTAGGTAATGATGAAGTGTGTATAGATTATTGTTATTAATAACAACTTGAATCGGGAAATCCATTATCTTAACTAATATTTTGTCATTTTCTCGACCATATCCCGATTGGCTATTTATTTCGAAATACTAATTCATCAAACTTTGAGTTTTATTAGACATTACAAATGCTATAACTTAAAGTGTCAATACTGTTTTATTGTAGTCAGTCATAATTACCTTCTTTAAGGGGGGAAATCCCTCTGGAATTTTTTATTTTTGCATTATTTTTTTTTTGCGTAATAAATTTATTTATCAACCGAAGAAACTATTTTCAGTGGTCTTAGCCTTAAATGAAGCCTCAAAAGTGCCTAGATAGTCCCGAAACCAATGCGCTCCGAACCTACCATAGTACGAAAACGAAAACTTTAAACGCATTTTTTTCGAAACTAGTTTTTTTCCGCGCCGTGCAATGTAACTCAAAAACTAATGAAGCTTTCGACTTGAAATTTGAAGCAAATTACTCCTTAACTTATTGGCCACAACATAAACCTAAAAGTTGAATAAAATTTGTACAGTAAATATTTTTTTAACTACTTCTTTGTAAAAAAAACATGGTTTTTTTTTTGTTTTTTTGATTTCTAATTTTTATTTTTCATTTAAAAAAAATAAATTTAGGTTCATGCAATGCGTACTAATATCGTCCAACGGAAAAAAATTTCCTTTTTGATTTAAGATCATTTCCTGGACCTGTGCATTGCACGGCGTAAACTAGAGGCGTCAACTTTGAAAAGCTCCAGAGCCGCCATTTTGTTATTTTTTCATTTCAAAAAAAATTTTTTCAATACTTGATAATGTCAGTAATATCTTGTCTTTTTCCAAATTTTAATAAGTGCTTTCAGTTTTTCATAAAAAAATAGTGAAAAAGGTGTCGTCTGGAGGGATTTCCCCCCTTAAGAAGAAATGACTTAATGACTTCTGTTTATTTTTCGGTAGTAAGAAAACCATATATAACTTTTAAATGTGTACCCGATTGTAAAATACGTGAAATTGTAAAATTTTATATTTTGGCAGATTATTTTATTTTTTCGAGCCTGATAAAAAAAATACGTTAGTACCCATCAGCAATAGGTACTATGATGTACGTATTAATAACACTGGTCAACAAGGTTTTTGCCACAAGAACCAGAATATACTTTTCTATATGTTTTTGATGTGCTGAACTCGAAAATGAAGTCAGAAAATATGTATTGGCCTCCGTCGTTTATGAAATATTACCGTTAGAAAATGCCGAAAAACGTCATTTTGGCTGTTTTCGAGGTTTGTTTTTATGTGGTGTAATTCATTTTGAAAAAAATTATAACGGTGTCTATAAGAACTGGTTTTATTCTTCCAAAAAATGTTTGAATCTTTCCGATATCACTTTTACTGTCCGAGATATTAAAAAATTAAGTACCAGTCTTTGACTCAGAACCAGCACTGGCCAACCAAATTAAATTTTTTTTTGCCACAAGAACCAAAATATACTTTTCTAGAGGTTTTTGGGTTGCTGAACTCGAATCCGAAATCAAAAAAATTTTATTGGCCTCCGTTCCGGAAATATTACCATTATAAGATGCAACAAAATGGTTTTCTTATAACGGTTATATTTCAAGAACGGAAGCTTATAGAATTTTTATGATTGTAGATTCGAATTTAGCAATTCAAAAACCTCTAGAAAAGTATATTTTGGTTCTTGTGGCCAAAATTTTATGCCCAGGGACTTAAACTTTAGATTAAATTTAGTTTCTCTTTGGCTTACTAACTGAAACTTAAGATATCTCGAGCAATAAAAGAGATATCGGGAAAATTTAAACAGTTTTTGAAAGAAGAATATCTGTTCTTAAAATCATCGGTACAAATTTGTTTATAATGAATTACCCCACATAAAATTTGAAGCTCGAAACAGCCAAAATTACGTTTTTTTAGCATTTTATAACGGTAATATCTCAAAAACGGAGGCCAATCAAATTTTTCTGACTTCAGATTCGAGTTCAGCACGTCAAAAACCTCTAGAAAAGTATATCTTGGTTCTTGTGGCAAAAAAAAAGTTCAATTTTGTTGACCAGTGTAATTTTTATTTTCCTTAAATGCAAAATTTGCGAAAGTTTAGCAAACTTGTTATCGATGAAGGGAATTCCAAAATAAACAAGTGTTAAAAGGCTAAGATTCCAACAGTAATTTACATTATTTAAGCATTATTATTTATTTTTTTTTAAATTTTACTTTCTAGGAAAATTTATTGATAATCGGGGTTTTCCGATCTATAATAATCTTGATTATTTAAAACGAAGTTGAAAGGTTAAAACGAAGGGAATAATATATTTTATAGTTAAGTATTTGAAAACTCAATTAACTACAAATATAATTTGGCACAGATTAGAAAAGTGGTAATAATACCTTAGGAATTTTAACTAGCCATTTAACTTTTATTGGCTAAATATCTTTTCAAACTATTAAAAAATTTTGTACAAAAGCGTTTTTGTGCGGTCCAGAAATTGCAGACTATAGGTAAAGCATTAATTTTGACTCAAAACGTTAAATGCGTCTTAAAGTTAGGATGTCACGTTTTTCCTCGGTACAAAGATTTAAGTATTGGACCGGTCTGGTAATTCTCCGAACAATAATTCCATAGAAAACGTCTTTTGGAGCTTATCCCCATTTGTACGTTATTTTGTATCAAAATGTATGAATTCTTTAATTTTTTTTTAGTCAATCCGTTACAACATGATAAGTGTGTAAATAAATGAGACAAAAAAAAAAATTAAGATATTTCGACAAAAATTTAAAAATTCAGCAACATGCTTGGGCCTAATAATATGGCAAGGTACTGTAGTTAAGTTTTAATTTTGAATTGCAATCTAAGCCACACTGCTAACTGGCTCAGGCGGAACGGGAGAAAATAGGTGCGTCCCACCAAGAAAAAATCTCTGAGGACTCAGTGGCATTTTCAAAGAGAGCAAAATAATTTTGTGGGGCAAGTTTCTCACATGAATCCAATTTTTTTTCAAATCCAACACTTCAACTGCAACTTCACACAATTGTAACTTTTCTTCGAATTTTAAATTGTGATACAAAATTATTTGAAAATAGGTTATTTCGTGAAGTAAGCTCAAAATAATAAAATTTTCTTTAAATTTTAATTAAAATTTTCATATTTTTAGCACTTTTATAACTGCACACCACCAAAAAACAAACATCAAAACAATAACAAAAAAAAAAAATTATCATATCAAAAATATAATCAAAATTCGATTTTCGAACAACATAAAATGTTCAGCCTTTGCAGATTTTTAGATAGTCTAAATTTCAGTTCGATTGGATCAGGCTAAATGGTGCCGACAAACGCTGAAAGTTCCAAAAAATCTCTGTTTTTCCACTGTTTTGCGAAGAAAGTTAGCTCTTGCTCCCAAACATATGGGGCTTTTTTCACTTTTTATATATTATTATTAAATGTATTGTTTTTACATATAATTCATATGCTAAATTTGTTTGGTCTTACTTAAAAAAAAAGTTATATTGTGCTCAATTTAAATTTTCAGTACTGACCTCAAAAAAGAGCTAAGTGCAAACTCTGTTAACAATGAAACTTTCTATGTTATAGATTGATGTAAGGTATCTGATCGCAATGCTTCAAGTATAATTTTAACTATACAATCACTTAAAAGATACAGCAACTTTAAAAGAACGAAACATTTTTTAAAGTGTTGAGCGAACATCGATTAAAGTTATTTTCTATTTTCGTGGAAAAAAAAAGTTCTGCTTTAATTGCCATTAGAAAATGATCGTTATGACTTTAATTATCGACATCTCAACAATCAATAACAGCACTGAAAATTGAAGGTAGATTTGAAAAACTTGAATAAAATCTCTCTTTTTTTGATTTTTCAAACGAATTTTAAAAACCAAGACAATAAAATGCATAAATGAGTACTACGAACTTGATCTTAGAGTTTAAGTTTCTTAATTTTTTAAAAACTCTTAACAAAAAAAGAAAAATTTTTTAAACAAAATTCGTCCTTTAAAATAAATGACGACATAAGGTTGAGACAGGCATGGAAAAGTCAATACAATTGTATCGAATTCGATACACATGGGTTTGCTCGAGTACAAAAATACAATTTGTCTAAATTCGATACAATTTTTTAATCTGTGTCTTAAAAATTCTTTTGCAATCTTATATTAAAAAAAAAAGAAAAAATCGAAAGATCTTTTTGTTTAAGTTTTAATTTAGTTTACTTAAGATTTTTTTAAACAAAAATAAATGTTAGAATTTGATTAGAGTGACTTTTTTTTGACATTCATCAGCAAATATTGAAAATGCTGTTCAAATTAGAGACTAATAAAGTCGAAATGCAAAACGCTGAATTCACTCTGTTATAAATTCAAAAAAGAAAATGAAAACAATTTTCAAAGTACAGTGTCCGAAGACCTGCAAACTTTTATATGGAAAAGACATGTTAGTGTAGATTAAATTTATGTCTTTATGTCTTTTCATAGAGTTTTGGTATTTATCGAATATTTAAGTTTGTAAAACTAATTTTAAGTTCAAAACTGAGCCATTACCTGAAAATCAAAATTGCACTTTTGGGGGGGAAAGAGGCGTGGGAATAAAAAAAAAAAACCAAAATTGCATTTTTGGTCCCCAATATTTTGCATTTTTTTTTTTAATAATACTTGTAGTCTTTTGTGAATATGTACTTTTTTCCATATATTTATTCATACCGAAATTAAATAAAAATTACTCTTTTGCGCAGAAAATAGTGAAATGTATACGCAAAATTTTAGAGTTTTTGAAAATAAAACATTTTGATTAAATTTTATATTAATTTCTCGTGTGAATAATATATTTCAATACAATTGTATCCATTTCAGTACAATCCAAATTAAATTTTCAGTACAATTAAAAAATGTAATTTTCCATCCCTGGGTTGAGATCCAAAAGTTATAGTTTGATTTCATTTTTTAAGAAGCATTTTATAGAAGAAACATTTTCAATGTCATTAAAGCCTTTTTTTTTCATTTAAATACATTTTTTTAAAAAGTTTTTTTTTTTTTTTTAAACAAAAATTTAAAAAAAGTTGATATGACATTCTGAAGTTAATCATTGATTAACAAATTCATTATTAGTTAAAAAATTGATTTAAAAAAAAAAACAATTTTTTTTATCCAAAAATGTAGGTATTTATTAAAAATTGAGCTTTGGTTTATATTAAGTTAAGATAACTGCTTTTGTATAACAAATTTCGTTGAATTGATTCAAAGGTCAAAGATTTTCAAAAAAAACTGTAGATGGGACAATATCGTTGGTAAAATACTTAAAAAAAAAAACTAACACATGAATTTTTTTTTAATTAAAATCGTTAAAGCCGTTTTCAAGTAAATTCAACAAATTTTTTAAAGAAAACAACAAAAATTTCATGAACATCATCTGCATGCAAATAATAATCTATTTACAGGTTTATCTGGGATAAATGTAACAGGCACAGCTAGGGTGGGTCAAAAAAATCGAAATTCTTTTTTTTGATTTGGTACTCCGAAACATCGATTGCTAGACCCCTCTAGAATATACACACCAAATATGAGCTCTTTATATTAATGGGAAGGTCCTCCGCTTTGCAATTTTCCATTTTTACATCAAGCTTCTACTTAAAAAAAAAATTATTTTTTTATTAATTGACTTTTTAGCAAATCTCTTTTCATATTCTTGTAGGAAATTGAACGCTCTACAAAAAAGGCCTTATACTCTTTTTCGTTTATCTTCGTACTATACATAACTATCCCCAGTATAAATTTGTATGAAAAACTTTTCCAAAATTTTGGTGCTGTCCTAGAACAAGTCGATAACAATGCGGAAGTAGGAAAAGCTTATAGTTGGCTCAGGGAAATAAGGCTCAGGGTAATTACGCCCATTTTTATGGGGCTTATGACCTAGTCAAGTCCCACTCAAGTGGGACATTAGTCCCAAATAGAAAATTCGATTTTGAACTTATGTCCGACCTAATTAAGACATCAGTCCGTACCAGAATTTTATGTAGTTATACCCCACCAAGCATATTTGTTTTCAAAAGGTATCCAACAAAAGGATTCTTTAATTCCAGATTTCTCAAATGCAAAGGAACTTTGCATACAACCAACTTCGCACCTACCCCATATCCAATAGTGCGTCCAAGCAGGGGTTGCGGGGAAGCATGCCCTCTTTCCCCTCCTAAACATATTTCACTAATACTGAGTGCAAGCACTGTATAATATGTAAGCATCAATGGTGTGTAAACAATGGTGGACACACTATAGGATTTGTTGTTTGTGCGAGGTTATGTCCCTGGGCCTTATATTCCTGATTTCTTGACCATTGGGTAGTATGACAGATGAAGAAGACATTGATGATGACAACATAAAAATAATAGAGCTACGGCTACCGTAATGTTCGACTTAAAATTACAAAAGCACTAACACTCCAATACCTCAAATATCGCATTATAGAGAGCGCTAGACATCAGTTTCTTTAAAAAAAAAAACTGACTAATCAACTAAAGTGTCTCAAATGTCATTTATGGTTAAAATGTTGCTGTTGAATGTGCAATGTTGCACTATGCATTGCGAAAGAGTGTTTTGACAATTCTAATATTTATGAAAATTAATATGGTATGCATGATCCCATTGTACTAAAAAAAGTACACCCCCATAACTCCTTACCAACAATTTTTAAAAATAATTTTTCTTTCTATATATCTTAACTTTTATCTAAATAAACAGAAAATATCATAAAAATATATTATTTTTAATTTTTACTACACTTGGGTGTTAATGGGTTAAGGAAAATTTAAAGGATCATATTTTTTTTGCTTCATATTCTTTCTCCACTTTTTTACCACATTTTAAAGAACAATCCATAGAATTGGGAATTTTGTTTGTTCTTTTAACATTTTTGCACTAGTGCATACAAATTTTTTTTTTGCATTTTATTCTGACTTCGCAATGAATAGTGACTTTATTTTTAATACCGGTTAAGATCAATATTTTTTTTTTACATTTCAATAACCCAAAAATTAAAATCTTAGAACTTAAAAAAAAAAATATGCCAGATTTTTTAATAAACAATAGCTAAATCAAAAGTTCTATTCAACTCATCCTAACCACCGGATGACCCTAGTCATCTTAAGAATTTTTTTAATTATTATAACCCAGAATTTCACCCTCTCCCAACTATTTATCATGTCTAGAACAAAAAAAAAAGATTCACTTTCATTTTCAGTAGGCATATTATACCTATTGTGGGAGTTTGTTCTCAATAATTGCAGCACGTTTCATTGTTCTTAAGCCCAAGTACATAATTATTCCAACTTCCTACTTAAAACTGATTTCTATAGTTGGACAACAATAATAGTAATAATTAAAACCATTTCATCGCATCAATGTCTGATCTATGTATCTTTTGTTTTTAAAAATTAAAAAATTCAAGACGAGACAGCTGATTTATAATAAAAATAATATTAAAACAAAGCAATTATAAATATTGAATAAAAAAAATAATTAAACATATTTTAGAGACAAAAAAAATAACGAAAATAATTTGCATATTTACGTTTTCTGATTGATAAATAAAAATCACACAACACACATTTCATCATAAAATAAAAAAAATGTAAATCTCATTTTTAAAAACAACAACAACAAAATAAAATTTGATTCAAAAACATTAAACATTATTTATTCATACAAGCCTAATGTCACTTGCGTCACATTTACGCCGCGATTAAACGCGTAAAGATATATTGTGTTTGAACCCAAACATGGAGTTATCAACCCCAACCTTATCATCACTTTAAATGGAATTCCAATCGCTTGATGTCGCTCGCCACACTTGGAGAGACAACACAACACACGACATAGACGACGAACTGACGAACCATTTCGAAGGGTATAAAAACTGCATCAGTTGCAGTGTGAGAGAAATCTTTTTTTCTCTCCTTTCACGTTATTAACGCGTCAATTAAAATTTTTTTGAAAATAGCAAAAAAATTAGAAAAAAAAAAATGAAAAAAAAAAACACGAAAACATGATCGTGACCGCGAGAAAAAAAAATAAAAATAAATAAATAATAAATTGATGATCTGGTAGCCGCTTTCTTTCGGCCAACTTATAAAATCGTGCTCGTCCTAATTCTTCAAAAAATCATTATTCTTACGTGTTTAACACGCACCAAGTACAACACGCATCTCACTTCTTCTAAGTTAGAGACAAATGCGACACTCGTGTGTGTTTAATTCACTTTCGCAATGCAAATGCAAATTATATTGGACGTCACACGGCGGCGTCCGTCGAGACTAAAACCAACTGCAGTGGTTTTTGTTTCGTATCCGTATCCGTAGCCGACGTCAGACCGTGAGCGAATCTAAACGTCTACTGACGAGAGTGGCATTAAATGATTTGCAAATAATAAATGGAAAAATATAAAAAATATAGTTAAATATAGCACGGGCACGAGTGAGGGCATCCCCATAAATGTTGCATGCATGAAGCTGTTGGGGCGGCCCCTACCCGTCGAACAAACGTCACCGTCTTGGTTATTGTTGGTGTACCTTTATACACTCACACACTTCTTTTTTTTTCTCTATGAAGAAAACCCTTCCTTTCATGCATCGATATCGGTCGAGGGGCGCGCGCGCGACTCTTACGTTCATATATGTTTGCGTTAGCGTTCGCGTTCCACTGCACTTTCGAGCGTAGGACGCAACGCAATTGCAATTGCACATTCCGGAATCCGGTCGTTTGGTGGACCGCATCGGTAAGGAGGAGTATCGTAAGTAAGTAATTCAATGAAATAGAGGGGAAATCAGACCATATGTTACCTTGTTGCATGCATGCATGCAATATTATTGCAATGTATAGCGAGCAGTGTCAAACGCTGGATCAGAGTTGATGAATGTGCAGCGAGAAAAAGTGGGGAAATTGTGGTGTGCGGTGGTGCAGCAGCAGCGCGAGCGCCTTTAAGCTAGCGATCGAAAATTGATTCTTCCGAGACATGAACGATGTGGTTCATTTGAATAGACACAATTTGTGTTTATTTTATTTTTTACTGTTTCAAAGTCACAAATAAATTTGTATTGTATTAAGTTTAATACTAGTAGTTTTTAGCACTTTGTACCTGCTAAATATTTTGAACAATTTTGAATTCTGTCAGTGCTTTTTGAATGAAAATATTTAAAAATTTAATTTTTATACATATTTTGGAGATCTTTGAATCAATACAAAAACTTTAAAGCTTAAATTAAAGAATTTAATATTTATTTATTTTCTCATTAAAAAATAAAATTGCTTAAAAACGCTTTCAATTTAAAAATAAAACAATGTCGGTGTAGGTATTTTTTTCAAATATCATGATTGATCTAATGATCATGAGCTTTTTTTTGTTAAAATTATGAAAACAAGCAAAAACTTTTTATCAAAATGATCGGAAACTTAACCTGTTTTAAACCTTTGTTTTTGGAAGTGTGTTCCATATTTTCAATTTTTCCATACGTTTTATGTTGATTTACTTCTGCATAAATAAAAACCGTAAATTAACACTCAGCTTGACGTTGGTTTGTGAAATCAATTTCTCTTGGCCGGACTAAGAAGTTTCACGAAATCAAGGTTATTGATGTTTTTAAATTGATCAATGAACTCCACATTGACCCATCTAAAAACATTCGTGGTGTTTCTTTTTTGTAATGCTTTCTTTTGGAAACATGTACAAAGCTCAAAAAGCTTTTTACTTAATTCCAAACTCAATTTTAATTTTAAGCTCATATAAATTTTAAATCGGAAATCTATGGTATTTATGTTTATTTTTTGCAAAAGATCAAAAAAAACTTTTGAAAAATCGGTCAATTACAGAAAGAATACGTTTGCTAAACTTTTTTGACAGATCAATCATTATTTTGGATGAAATCGATCAAATGTTTTACGCGTCGAATTTTGTATTCTTAGGTGCTTGTTGAAAATATTAAAAAAGTTTTCTACGAAAAAAACCTTTTACAATTCAATTTGCATTGAGATTTTATTTCTTTGAAAATAACTATTAATTACTCTTTTGGAGATGATTGATACATACAAGAATTATATATTTAATAAAATGCACGACTGGGTTCGCACGTATTTGCTCTTATGCTTAAAGTTACTCTGATGTTAAAGCTTTTTATTCAAGAAAATTAAGAAAATTTAAATTTTGATATTTTCAAGAAATTTGAAAAAAAAAATAAAATCTGTTTTTATAATTAATTAAATACCGTTTTAAATGATCTTTCACAAAAAACCGAGTATGCTAGTTTACTTCTTTTATAAAAAGGAATTTTTAGGAAAAAATTTTCGAAAATTGTTAGAGCCGTTTTTTTTTAAATAATTTTTTATATATACAAATTTTCTAACAATTTTTAAAAGAAAAGTTGGTATGCCATTTTGAAGAAATAATTTATTTACGCATAAACACCAAATTTTAAAATTTTTTATAAACCCGTTTTCAAAAAATTGATTTTTCAAAAAAAAAATTATGAAATATTTTTTAAAAATCCAAAAATGAGTTTTTTGAAAACTTTCTAAAATTTTAATATCACCTTCACCTAAACGCTTTTGTATGAAAATTTTCGTTGAAATCGGGGTGGTCTTGAACGAGATATTCATAAATCAAAAAAACCGTTCTATGACAGGTACCGTTAATAACGTTAAAAAAATATTTTTTTTTATTTCGAAAGTTGGCTCTTATGTGTAATACTACACTCAAAAATTTTAATCAAAATCGTTAGAGCCGTTTTTGACCGAATTGCCGGACCCACGTTTTTGGCATTTTCCATCATCGTAATGTCTTGTAAAATTGTTATCTCAAGTTCGTTTTTTTTTTACGAATCCTAAACATGCCCTATAGTACCTATATCGCAAGTAAAAAAAGAATGAAACAACATACGATTTGAGGGGCTATTGGACCATAAATTGTGAAAGAAGCTTTAGATGTTAAATTTATTGTAAAGCCTAGTGTGTATACAGATCGAGCTAAATTTTATCTCCCATACAAAATTCTCGCCGAAATTTATTCACGAACTTAAGCCGAGTTGTGCGCAGCTAAAAAATCAAATTTTCGTTTCAGTATGTACATTTATCTGGAGCACGGAAAACAAGTGAAGAAAAACGGAGAAATAAAAGACAGCTAAAATTTTAAAATTCTTAAAATTCAAATACATAACAAGTTTTTAAGAATTATTTTTTCTTTTCAAGGTAATTGAATAGGTTATATAATAAAAGATTTACTAACTTAAAAAGGGCATGGAACAAAATATGAATTGTTCAGCTTTCTGAATAAAATAGCGAAAAAAAGCTTTGGAAAGCTTTCCAAAAACTGGGCTGAGACAAGTTTAGTAATAAAGACCATGAATTTAAAATTTTTGATTCTATCCTGTCATGATCATATTTCAAAAATCTTAAAAACAATTTCTATCAAAGAAAAAGCTCTAAAGAAAGCTCTGAAAATTCGAATATAGCATTCGGGTACAAAAAAACAACGTATCTAGACTGAAAGAATTTTGAAACAAAGGTCACTTGAGTTTTTAATTAGAGCATTCTATTTTTTAGGATATATTTCATGTTTCTTTTTTTCTGAAAGCTTTCGGATTCAGAAACGAAATTTGGACAGTTTTACGATCCTTTGAATTTGAGATGAGCTTTTGACATACTGTAAAGTACCCAGAATAGGAAACTCAATGAATACTAAAAGTTCTAATGCTTTCGGGTAATCTATTCCGTTATTCAAAATGGGGTATTGGCTTTTCTACCAAGAATGAAATACGTTTTTAATGTTATTACTTTTTTCGCCATTGCGAGCCTATAAAGTTTAGGCTTTTATCATTTGAAGATACTTTTTGGTTTTAGCGAATAGGTATGGCCAAAAAAATTATAAGTTGAGTCAAATCAAGTGAACCAGAGTGTCTCTGCACCTACCACGACATAAGTAAGAAAAAAAGCCGGTTAGCCGGCTTCGAGCCGCGCAATAAGTGGGACTGACATGTTCAGCTTTTTTTACCCAGCCGCAGTACAAAACTAAGCCTCTAGTCAAAAAAAAATGCTAGACTAGCCAACATGAATAACCGATTTGGTATATAAAAGCGACAACACACAAAACAGAGACCAGACCACAGAATGGCAATATGTAAGTGTCTGTATATCTTGGAGCTAGAGCTCTGTAGAGTGCGCCCCACTTGGGAGCAAACACGAGCGACGGACGCGACAAACGGTCGTGCATATAACATATACAAATGTAGGTATCTATTTAACCACATTGGTAACAGAAGGCTGCAAGGTGTCTACGGGTTTTGTGTAATTCATTAATATTGTTATTGGTTTTTTTTTTTTTTTGTTATTACGGCGAGTATTTGTATTTTTTCTTTCTTTTCTTTGATTTTATTTGTTGCCATCAGTGTATTATAGAGGGCGCCACGTGAGGGCAGTTAGACGACACAAGCAGCAAGACATCAACAAACGCGACGACGACGACAACGACTATGAGGAAAAGTGCAAGTGGGCAGTATTTACTGTTTTTATTTTTGTTGGTAGTATGTTTGAGCGCCGGCCGCCACCATCGTAGTCGGCTCTTAAGTTGCTACCATCATACATATTTATGGAATGAAAGGGAAACAAAAAACAATGCAAATAATAATAATAAAAAAAGAAAATAATACATTATTTGTGTGTATACATTTTTAAATGATTTATTTATGCATTTTAAAAGGTTTTATGCGATATTCGATTTGGCGATTTAGCGATATTCACGCGATAAAGGTAATTATTTTGATAAGTTAATTGAGTTTTTCCATAAAAAGAGAGTCTGTATGTGCTAGTCATATACAATCATGGGATGCAGGTGTTTAGATTAACTATTACAGGGAATGGAAAAAAAGCCTTCTTATATAATTGAACACAGGTATATCAATTAAATAGATAAATGCATGTAAATTTTTTGTTTTGAGGTTTTTTAAATTATTTTGATAAAATTTATAAATCGCTTCTAAATTTACACAGTTACGACAAAAAATGGGGGAGGCTTTGTTATTTTACTGATAAATATTTGGCGTGCTTGACACTTCGTCTTTAACTAGGAACTAGGGGCTTAAGCGATTTTTATTATACAGGTTAAAGAAAAAGAACGAAATGGTAACGGAGTTACGAATAACAGAGTTACGCGCGACAGAGTTACGGCCGTCAAAGTTACGCGAAACCGAAGTTACGAAAAACTAGAGTTACGAATTCTAAAGTTATGTTAAGCTATGACATGTGATTTTTGGGTTGGCAACAATTGCGAGGAACGATATGGAATTATGGAAACATAAATAAGAGAATATCGATTCTCATTGGTTTTTTTAATAGATTTTAACGAAAATGGGTGTGGTTTAATCTTTTTATGCAAAAAACAACCCCATTGCACATCAGTTCACCACACCAAAATAACGTCTGTAAAAAAAAGGGGTGGTTTGGTTATTATTTTAATATAAATAATAACAAAGTGGGTATTACAAAATATGCTATGAATAATTATATTAATTAATAGAAAAAAACATACTTATTTGCAATATTAGTTGGACAAATAAGAAGTTAAATTCAATTATGTCCCCCAAACCTTCATAAGTATACTTATGTTTTTTGAAGTTATACTTCTTATGGGAGGGTGAGTATGAAAATTTTCTTTTTGACAAGAATGTCAAAGGGATTATGAGGCGATCACCCTGGGTAGCAGGGCTGTCGTTTCACCTTAAGAGCAGGCAGTACTTTAGTATTTAAAAATGCAGTACGCAGTACGGCAAACATAAAACACACAACACGTTGCAAGTTACATGTTTCATGTGGCAAGTTGTATGTGGCAAGCTGCATGTGGCAAATTGCGTGTGGTAAGTTGCATGTGGCAAGTTGCGTGTGGCAAGTTGCATGTGGGAAGTTGCCAGGGTTGGAAAAAGCTCACATTTCATCTCAGCTCACAGCTCAGCTCAAATTTGAGCTAGCTCACTTTTGAGCTAGGTTTGAGCTGAGCTGAAAGTGAGCTGAGCTGAAAGTGAGTGCCCCCAACTTCCAAAGCCTATATCTCGGAATTTTGAAGAAAATTTAAAAAAAAATTTTTTTGATGCCAAAAGGTAGCGGGGACTCTAACCTACATTTGGGTACAACTAACATCCCTGTAGGTCCACGCGTTCTCAAACCGGGAGAACTTAAAAGTAAAAAAAAAATAGGCACGATTCTGAAAAAATAGGCATGATGTGGCGGTTTAACATGGAAGGCGATTTTTTAAAAATCTGACAATGTGCAAAGCGTAGGCCCATGACACAAGCTATCATTTGGCATCACTCCCAAAAATTGCTCTCAAGCGGTTTAGCTTCCAGGAGCGTTTAAAGATTCGGGGATTTTTCGAAAAAAAAAATTTACCCCAACTTTCAAAACCGATTTTCTCGGAATTTTGAAAAAAAATCGAAAAACCGGATTGTACCGGAATTTTTTTTTTATGATAAAAATAGAAATATTTTACTAAAAAAATAGAAATATATTTACTATCAAAAACACCAAGAGAAAAGATCACGAAAAATTATCTGTCTTATTTATAAAAATATCTATGTGTTAAAATAATTCCATTAATAACTAGAACCAAACATCTTAAGCTATGGTGTTATATAAAAGTTTAAAATATCTTCATATTTCATTATACTTTCCAAATAAAAAGCAATGTATCCTATCACCCATCACAGCTCAGCTCAGCTCACCCAACAGCTCAGCTCACCTCACCGACAGCTCAGCTCAACCTTCAGCTCAGCTCACTTTCAGCTTAGCTCAAATGAGCTGAGCTATGGTACATAGCTCAAAAGTGAGCTAGCTCAAAATTTGAGCTGAGCTGTGAGCTGAGCTCAGCTAACTTTTGAGCTTTGTAGCAACCCTGCAAGTTCCATATTGCTACTACTAGTGCTGAAGCACACACAATTCTCATAAAATTAACATATCGCACATTTTATGCGCAATTCATTTACTTTCGTTAACTATATACTGTACGTTCTGAACCGCACAACATGAGTAAATTTCACAGAATAAATTGAAAACTACATGGACGCAAGGAGGATGAAAAAATTAATTTATTGTTTTATTGATAAAAAAGTAAAAAAACTAAGTGTGGATTAATTACTTAATAATAGAAATTAAAAATATCAAATGAAATTCATTGGGCACGTTCAAACACCTATCGGATAGGCTATCTGGGATACCCGTATCTGGAATATCTTTTTGAACAAAGAGGTATCCAGATAGCTTGCCCAAGCAGCTACTAAAAAAATATGTAAATATTGAGAAGAGGAAACTTTTTCTTTTGAGCAAATTACATTTTTTTTATTGTTGAAAAGTACTTGCACAATCGCTTTGACTTTATTTCTTGCAATTTTTTTTTATTTTGAAGCTAAATAATAGCCCGAAAAGTAATCAAAATAAAAAAAAGCCAAATGTATATCAGCTGATCACTCGGATACCTGAGTTATACCAGAAATTCTGGGATACCTTCAGATTAGTTTTTGACAGAAAATGGTTCGTTTCCTTGCTAATTTTTAACATTGTTTACAACAACAAAAAGCTATCCGATAGCTTTATGTTAGCTCTTTGAACGTGCCCATTTATGTACATATATTGAATGAGAAGTATAACTTCAGTCGCGTGTACATGTGTACACACACTCTTTTTTCTATTTCAACGTTTTTGCGATCTTCTCACAAAAACAAAACCATATATGTATATCTATACCTATCCAATAAAAATTTTACAAGATTAAATAACACCCATTTTCGCTTTACTCATTTAGTTCTGACCAATAAGAAAAATGTTAATCTATTGTTTGTATTTCCATAATTCCATACCGTTCCTCGCAATTGTTGCCAACCCAAAAATCACATGTCATAGCTTAACATAA
The DNA here is from genome assembly GCF_945859705.1 of Episyrphus balteatus. Lineage (NCBI taxonomy): Eukaryota > Metazoa > Arthropoda > Insecta > Diptera > Syrphidae > Episyrphus > Episyrphus balteatus. The sequence goes on from NC_079134.1 coordinate 41,433,256, forward strand.
CTTTAGAATTCGTAACTCTAGTTTTTCGTAACTTTGGTTTCGCGTAACTTTGACGCTCGTAACTCTGTCGCCCATAACTCTGGTATTCGTAACTTCGTCGGTTTCCCAAAAAGAAGTAACTATTTTATTTCGATAAAGCCTTACAAAAATTAGGGGACTATTGGTAGAAATTTTTAAAACCAAAATTTTTCGTTCGGAAGAGTGGGTTGTATTAATATTATTTTGAACCCAAATGAGAGGTTTGCCTGAAGTCAATATTCCAATATTTTATCGAAGTACTCTTGTTTTCCAAATTAACTATTAAATATTCAATTTTAACTATTAAAATAGTGTTATAATGTGACTATTTAAATATGTAGTCAATAATGACTATTAAATAGTTATCTCGGTTTTAATAGTTAAAATAGTTATTTTTTCTCTGAGTGTATGGAAAATCAACTCAAACCATTACTTAGAATTTATGCAAAAGCTGTTCGTCCCTTCCCAAATCAAATCAGTAATAACAAACATCATAAAGGATATACATAATATTCTGCATTTTTTTTTTTTTTTTTGCGAAAGAACACCTCGTTTTTATCTAATGTGACACTTCGCTGGCTGAGAATTATAGGGTTGTATGTCAACTCACCTTAGTTTTGAGAAAATCGATCTCAAAGTTTTTTTAAGGCTGGTTTTTGGATAAAAGAGTTACATTGCAGTAAAGTATTAATGCAATCTTATAAAGGACCATAAAAAAAATTATAAAACCATGAAAAAAATATTAATTTCACCACAAAAAATGATTCTATGAGCATTTTTAAAAAATGACATACATAGAACCTTTTTATGAAAAAGTTTGTAAAAAAATTGAAAAAGGTTCTATGTTCAACATAGAACCTTATACAGTAGTCCCTCGATAATGTGAACTAATTAAAACAAGGCGCTTTCAGATTTTAGAGGGATTCACATTACTGGAACTTTTTCCAATTCTCATTAAACTGATTAAAACAATATTTATAAGCAATGAATGTAGCACAAAATATTTGTTTGTACCTCAGTTTAAGCATATATTGAAAAAATTTTCAAAGATAAATAAAAAATAAAATTAATTAGGTACAAGTGCACTCGATTTCAAAACTTCAAAACTTAAAAAAAAAGTCATCTCATTCAATAACTATTTCTTAAGATTTTTCTAGACCAATAACAGTTGTCCATTATCCAGGATTAAAAAAAAAATTGCGTGTACGAACAAGAAAAAAACACACAAGCTTTTACAAAAGAAATTCACATTACCGAGTCTAAAAATTTTCAAAGTTCACATTATAGAGATGACAATGAAAATTTTTGGTGATTCACATTTTAGAGAAATTCGCACTATCGGTAATTCACATTATCGAGGGACTACTGTAGTTATAAAGAGCTTACATGTAATAAATGGATTTTATATGGAAAAAAGTGACTTCATCGTGAAATAGACTGATTTAATTTAATTTTATTGAAGTTTTTCTATTTTAAATAACAGAAAAACATACCACAAATCACGTTGTTGCATTTATAGAAAACAACAATTCCTGGCTTTGTTGAATTAGGTACACAGAAAAAGACATGGTTAAAAACAATTAGAATTTGTATTAAATCAATTGAAAGCTTTTTTTGCCAAAAAGACAGTCGTCTTAAAACAATCATCTACGGTGCAAAATGTATGCCAAAAAAAATTGAAAGTTTGTTTAATATTTTAATTTTAATAAGAATGCACATAAAATTAATGAAAAATCATTTCAATCTTAGCAGGTATCTACACTTAAATTTTCTTAAGAAGAAAATTCTTGTTAAAATGAAGTTCACTTTGATTTTAACAAAGTTTAAACAAATTTTACTTATTTTTATTAGAAATCTTATTAATTTAAGAGGATTGGATTTTAGAGGAGTATCATCTTGATTCTAAGTGCCTTATTTGTCTCCATGTATAACGTAAGTAAATTTGCTTCAAGTTAAAAAAAGTTTTATTCGATGAAACTATTAATAGAAATAAACCAATATAATTGTAAAGATGAATATAATGAAGAGTTCACTTCGGTTGGTAGAGTAAAATCTTGACCTTTGAAAAAAAAAAAAAATACTCAATTTTCCAACTAAATATTAAAAAAAAAAATAGTTAATTTTTTGTTTAATATTTTTGTTTTTTGGGTACTAAGGTTAAAGCTGAATCTCGTTTACAGTTGCTTTATCCTAGTATATCTTGCCATCGGATTTAGGTTTTTCCGAAGGTACCTTTTATGTATGTACTTTTTGAGTCTTGACTTCTTTTGTTTTAAGTTAAGGAATCTAAGTGTTTCTTTAACTTTTGGTTTATTAATACGAACTATGAAATTCCCAAACCTCAATTATGAAAAAAAAAGTTTTCAAAAAATCACTTTTAAAAAACATTACTCTAATTTAATTATGATGGAAGAATATCTAGGTTAGGTAATCCGAATGAATCATTGCAAAAGTTAAGGTTGGATAGTATATATTTTGGTTTAAAGAGTTCAGAACGAGATACAAAAATTCTTTGCTGTTTAGCAAAAGCCCAGGAGCGAAATCCGCTAACTTGATAGTCGATTGTTGATAGTCAAAAACGACGAATTGTAGAGCAAAATCGTCGTTTTTGACTGTCAACTATTGACTATCAAGTTAGCCGATCCCACCCCTGTTATTCAATACCAGCAAAAACATCAAAAGAGATTTTATTTTTACTTTAGTTAAAAAAAGATCATTTCCATAAGATTTCATTTTGAAAAATTTGCGCAAAAAGTTGTATGTAACTTAAAGCAATGTACTTTTTTGTTTTAAATAAATCAGTAAAAGGGTTCTATGTAGCAATTTGAATAACATAGAACCTTAATATATTAATACTTTTATGTGAAATTATGAAAGTTGTATGTCTTTTTTACCTTTACCGTCCCCATTAATTTCTTTCTAATTTTTTTTTTTAATTTTATCTGAAAGCCGTTGAAATTACGAAAATGTTGGTGCATAAAACTCATTTTTTGTATTTTGTATGAAATACACCCTTATAATTCTCAGCCAGCGACTTGTAGAAATTCAATCTATTTTCTTTGAGGTTTTAACGTAGTTTCCCATTGGAATTTCATGCGATCTAGATTCGGGGACTTTTTATCAATTTTTTTACAGTTCGGAGACTAAGAGCGAAAATTCAGAGTAGTCACTCAAATAAAATTTAACTCAAGTGAACATTTGCTCTAGCGTTTGAGCCACTTCAGCTATTTGTTACGTTAAGAAAACCTAAGGGTTTCTTTACTTTTAGCTTATGAATTTCAACTGAGAAAATTCATCTCAAACTTGAGCTTGAGAAAAAATTTAACTTGAGTTACAACTGAATTCCGCTCTAAGAGTATTTGCAGAGGTGCGTTCTTTTTCTAACAATAGTCAACGATCGTTGTTATGTCAAAAATTATTGTTGAAGTGCCATTGTTAGAAATCGTTGGATTTTTTACAAATAATTTAGGAACGATTTATTGTTAGAGATTGTTAGACTGTCAAACCACCAGCTAAATTTCTTTTGAGAATACTTTTATTTCTATTATTATAACAAAAAAAATTGTTTTTTATTCACAATAAATTATCTTTCATCAAAAAATTACAAAACTCTCTTTTTATTTTCATTTTTTCCGCTTTTTTCCAAAAAAAAAACTTTGAGTTTGTTTTGTAAACAAAACATACACTTTGACACATCAACAATCTCATGAATGTTCAACTCATATGATGGAGGTGAGTTGGAAATAGTTACGATTTGTAACTATTTGACACTTCAAAACGAGTTTAGGAACGATGTTCATCTGTCAAATAGTTATAAATCGTAACTATTTTGTAGTTTAGGAACGACAAAAGTTAACGATAGTTAACAATAGTTAACTATTGTTAGAAAAAGAACGCACCTCAGGAGAAGATTTATGTCGTTTTCTTTCACTCCAATGAGAGTACCCTTTTAGTACTTATTTTTGCACTTTTGAAGGTTTTGTGTTCTTTGACGCCACAAAAGTGTAAAAAAAAAATTACTCCGGAGTGATTTTAGTACTACGGAGTACCCCGGATTTACTCTATATTTTAGTCAGATTTACACCGATTTGCACACACACTTATGAATTTGAAGTTTGACATTTTAAAATTTTGTTTGAAAAGTGAAAAATGCGAAAAGTTTTTTTTTCCAAACTCTTTTGTTATTAACAAAAACAACCATTATGAATATATTTTTTATTGTATTATATTCCGCCAGATATATTTCTTCCATTTTTTCGTTAATTCTTCACTTTTTCCAAAATTAAATTGAAAACCGAATAAAAAAAATTTTCAGCCAGTGTTCTTCATCAATAACAAAAAAATCCTGTGCCATATAGCAAAAAAATCCCATTTTTTTTCTGCGTTGATGGGATATTTTTATTTTACAATTATCAAACTAAGGGTGTGTGTCAATTAGGCTGAAAACCCCGATCAGAAGCGTAATGAAAAATATACCAAAAGTAAAACTAAGTCCACTTCTACACGAAGACGCAAAGCGCGAGACGCACATAAGAGCAAAGGAGAAATAAGTTCGAAAAAAAGGGAAGGAAGATTTTCTACCGTGAGTCTCCGGTAAAAAATTTTGTGACTCTTTTTGACGTTTCCCTTTGATCTTGTTCTTTTTTTTTTTGCTGTTCGGCTTTATTTTATTTCTTCGGTTGCGTCATACGAAAACAAGAACAAAATACGTACCGAAATAAAAATCAAAAGGAAATTGGAAGATGATTTCTGCGCCTTCCGTCTTCGTGTATTATGCTTCATATGTTATTAATATTAATTTTTCTTTTCAATTCATAAAATGTTTTCCCTAGGCCTGTTATCACTATTTTTTTCAAGGAAATTATCCATTTTCGCCTTGTCACACACACAATTATACATAAAAAAAAATTACTCTCATTACGTTCTTTCACTCCAGAAAAAGGAGTAAAAATTTATAGTACTCCTTAATAGAGTGAAAGAAAACGACATTAATTTAAGATTCTGACACGGAAGGATCGAATACCAACCAAATAATGATTCGATTTTCTTTTATTTTTGAGTCTTTTTTCTCGTGTTTTTATATACTTTTTCGTAGTTTTTTTTTTTTTTTTTTTCTTAAAAAACTGCATACTAAGTTCTGCGATTTTTAAATTTTTTTTCAATTGCATTTCATCAATTTTGTTCGGCCGACAGCTTGATTTTTATTTTTCTTCAGAACACATGGACTTCGAATGTCCCATTTTCCTGTAAAACATGTTTAAAAAACCCACTTTAAAAAAACGTACCCACTGTTCTATGCAACTTTGACTCAATTCAAATCCAATTTTTTTAATTATAATATCTATAAAAAGGTGATGTGATGTAGAAAAATTCTGACTAATTATTCGGTTTCGAGTTCAACACATCAAAAACATTCGAAAAAGAATAGCTTAGTTTATACCAAAAAAAAAAATTGTTGATCAGTGTTAACAACAATGTTTTATGTACATGTGTTGCCTGTTTCAGGATATTCCATAGGACACTGGGCTGACAGATATTTATTTCAACTGGAAATTATTCACTATTTTCGCGTTAAGAAAAAGTTTGAGCTTTAAACATTTTAATCACTGTGCGAATAGTGCACCTGCGTCGAAGTCCGTTTATTTTAATTTGAGTTTGAAAGATAGTACAATTGAGTTTGATTTGGCAATGCATATTAAAATTAACTTATTAGAAGTTGAGATGCACGATTAACACTTTGCATTAACTTTTATTCATTAAATACATTTTTAATTTTTAGGTATTTACACGATGAGCATCTTTTTACTTTTTATTAAAGAGTTTTAGTTTTAAAATGTTTGGAAGTCCTTATCAGTAGAAGTAAAGCCTCCTGATAAGGACCTCCAAAAATTAATACAAACCCTTAAATTCCTTTTTCCTGCAAAGATAATGTTTATTTCATTATATGTTTAAGCTTTTTCCTTATTTGGCGCGTTTTAGATCTCGATGTCGAGTAGATTTAAAATCTTCCAAGCTTTACACTAGTGATCCTGGTACATAGTTATAAAGTAACATTGTCACACCCGCAACAATTTAAAACACCCAGTTTAGTCATTCTGGTGAAGGAGTTAAGCCCAAAAATATTTGTATTCGTAAAAATTTGGTTGAGAGTTTTTTGGGTGACATTTTTAAATATGTTATCAGATTTTGTGTCCAAATATGTACTAAAAAAATAAAAATAAATATTACAGTAAAAAAATATAACTAAGATATGTTTTTATAGTTTTTTAAGGCAGCCAAACACTAATGGGACAATCTTGCCCCCACTTCCCCTACATAAAATACTCAGCGAGCATCTTGGCCGAACTCCTCATCCAATAAGATAAAAGTTCTATGATAGATAGAAAGACAAGTTTGATGCCTTTTCCGTCCTACGATTGTATTGCTAATATTTTCATAGCAAGACTCACAACTTCGTTAATTCTAAGGGGGGAAAGACCCGGATATTTAAAAAAAAAAAAACTGTGACCCCCGGATCAAATCCTTGAAGGCACAGATGCTTTATTGCTTCTTTCCTCCGTATTCAATCATACAATGCCCTATAACCTCGACTTTGAATCTTTTTCTTCTCGAATAATTCTTAAATAATATCGCAGGAAAAAAACTTAGCCTTTGATTTGGTGAAATTAGAAATCTCCTATAAGCCTCTGATTAATTAACTATGACAAATGATGAAAGTAAGCTCATAATATTAATCACAATTGTTTGAATTCCTTAAAGAAATAACTTGTGTGCTTGTGCATTCAATTTCAATTCCAACTCGAAAACAAAATAAAGCACCACCTTACTGCTTACTGCGCACAGTGCACTCACTAGCAGCAAAGTAAACAAAAAACTGGTCCTTAAGCCGGCAAAAATCCATCCAGCTCAAGTCGCAAAAACCTCTGTCGAAAGATCAAGACTCGCGAGAGATTAAACATTTTCCAGACAATTTATCATGTTGTTGGTGATGGTGTGTACCGCATTTTCCATTGTCGAATCAATATGCTGTCTGCGTCGGTAGAAGGAATTTTTCCCTGCCTGATGGGAAATGGCAAAAAAGTGAATGTAGTGGTTTACAAATAGTTCGATGATGATGATGATGGCGGCGGCTCATTGTTTTTTTGGGAAAGTAAAGAGAGTTCAATATGATCAAACTGAAGCAGGATGAGGCCGCTGAGTGCACTCCTCCGACACCACCTTCACCGCCTTCTCAAACGCCACCGTCGCACCATTACCGTTATACTGTTACCGCCACCGCTAAAGGCTTCAGGGAACTCTTATACGCCAACACACATATGGTGATGTGTATGGTCGTCGTCGCGTCGATCTTATAGTGGAAGAGCGCAATGCTAGAGCACTTTGCAAATGGCTACAAGCGTGGGAGATGACGTTTTTTTTTACTATGTATTCCTTATGTGCGCGGTAAGCTAATTGCTTTAATGGCAGCTGGCGCTGCTAAACTCATGTTCTCCTGCAGCTGGTATAGAAGGTGAAGCCGTTTCAACTTCAACTAGACTTCGTTAATCAAATTCAAAGGCCACGGGGACTGTAATTAATCCTTTCGCCCATTAGGCGCGCGCAAAGTCAAGTCGAGTTCGAATTGAGTGTCCTTTTGCCAAACATTCTCTCTCTCCCCATATAATAGTAATAATAATAATAATAATGGCTATAGTGATTTCACTTTTCTTCAGAAAAAAAAAAAAAACAAATTTTCACTTTCATTTGGCTCAAAAAGTTAGACTCTAACGCAAACAAAACGTATAAACGCAAGCCGCTTCTTATAAGCTTGCAAATTAAGGAAACACACTTTTTTTTTCCTTCTTTATTTGTAATCTGTTTTTATTTATCGTGCGGCCATTAATTCTTTTTATGTTTTTTGCTTTAATACGAGAGTAGTATATTGCTGGATGTTGTAGTACGTTTGCGCCAACGTGATTTTTTTTTTAACAAATGCGGTTGAAGTGCAAAGGCTGTTAATTTGCATTTATAATACTCGTCTTAAGTATGTACGAATATATACGAGTTAAATAAACTAACTTTAACTCTAACTAACTGTCTGTTAATTCAAACACAATTCACCAAAAAAAAAAAAACATTCTAATATGGTTAAAGTTCAACTTTTATTTATTTTGTTGGTGCTCCTTTATAGTGAGCGATATGGATGGAGCGGAGCGCGGTGGAGTGCAGCAATGTGCATGCATAAATCATTTAAATTTTTTTTTTAAGTTAAGCCAAGCCGGATTGTATATACGCGCCATAGTCGTCGTCGGTCGTCATGCCATTGCCATATCTATCCATATTCCACCACAAGGAAATGCTGCACTGCAAAGACATTTTCAATTCATGTGAACGGAATTTTTTGAAGCGAATTCTTTTAAACCAACCAACCCAGACAATCAACCGCTAATATAGTGGGTGAGTTGGGGTTTTTTTTGGTTAAACAGTTGCCAGTTATACACTGAAAATAAATTTAACTTGGGAGAAATACCATTTAAATTCATACTAAAAAACTGAAAAACTGGCCTTTGCATTTTATTGTTCAACGAAGTTCAAAGATTTCAATGATATTCGCACAATGTCATCACCGTAAATAGCTAGATGTTTGAAACTGCTAGTAATTAATGAAAAACTTTTCCGGGCTTAGTCCAAGAAATTTAGGAAATTTAGTACCTACAGAATAGTTGAGAAAAATAAATTTATATATTTTCGTAGTTGTTATCGACGAAGAATTACACTCCCTAAAGCATTTTGGACATGCTTTAGGGACCCCAAAATTTCTTATTTTTTTTATGGAGTTTAAAGATCGAAAATGTGGGAAAGTGTTGGCTACTCAAACTGAAATAAAATGCGCGACTGGGGTCGCACGTACTTGCTCTTGCATTTCAAAGCACTTTTATGTTAGTTTACTTGTAGATTTTAAGAGCTGACTCTATACATATAAATTTAAAAAAAAATTGATATTGAGGAAGAGTCGACATTTATTTTATTTGACTTTTTTGGAAAAAACAAAAATGCAGTTTTATTGCAATCGAATATGCAAATTGAATATTACGTCTGCAAAGTTTAATCAAAATTGTTAGAGCCGTTTTCGAGATATTTGGTTTAAATTGGAGCAATGGGAGGTACGCTTTCTAAGCGAGATATAAAAAAAAACAAACAAAAATCAAGTTTCAGAATTCCATTAAAATCAGCTGTACCAAATTTGAAGAAAATCCGTCCACGAGACCCATTTTTTTGGACTCCTCCCTCATCGTAATGTTGGTTTTAATTAAAACCTCAAATTTTTTTTTGACACGCAACCAATTTGTTTCAGAATATTTTTTTAAAGCTAAATCGAGTGAGGCCAAATAAATGCATACCAACCTGATCAATAATTTCTATCTTCGTGACTTTTTTCTTAAAATATTAAATCTTTAGTGGGATTTAGTTTTTCAGGAGCATGAATGTTTGATTTTTGAAATATTGAAAATAAGAAAAAGCATCCAAAACCAACAATTATAAGAAAAATCTTTTAATTTAAATTCCAACCTGATCTCTCTCGAATAGTCTGAAGCCCCAGAGCCAACACCAAGCACATAATAAATCTGCATTCTAAGGGTTCGTATAGAGAGCGGATGTAGCCCAGTGTCCAACATTATCGTGTAATTCGGCCTATTCGGTTCCAAATGAAGAAGTTTTTATACCAAAAATAATTTCTTAAATAAAAATAGCAACCCTTAAAATGTGATAAACTTTTTTTAAAAAAAATGAAAGATAATTTTATTTTGTTCAATTATTATGTTTATTTATTTTTATTCATATTCTTTTTATTTTTATTATTTTTCTGATTTGAGAGAACGAAAAGGAAAGAATAAAAATAAATTAATTACACGACATGGTCGTGCTTCTTGCGCAGTACGACATTACGGTTTTCTTTTGATGTGTTATCAGCTATTTTAATTTGTTCACTAACTCACGTATATTGAAATTTATTGATAATTTAATAAACCAAATAATCCTATAAATAATAGCCAAAAATCAATTCATTTTAAATACAACGTAAAAATATTAACAAAAATAATTTATGATGCAAAAATTGTTTCCTTTGAAGATTTTGTTAAAATAATTATTATTTTAAATAGGACTACTATGGACTTGGCCTAATACATTGGATCAAAACTGTAATTAACCAGCTCTGGCACCTGAATAGTTTGCAAAACATTATGCTGCTATTAAGTAAAACTTAAAAAAATTTCCAAAATCAAAGCTCTTTTAAAGTTTAATGCTTTATTTAAAATATTTTTCAAATCGCTGCTATTTTTTTGCTCGCAGCTGTATGTATGTAGCTGTGTCCTCAACAATCATCTTGTATTGCTCATCTACATATGTAATTACTAATTTATTATCATCGCTAGTTGAGTTGATATTTTCAAAAACCAATTAATCATTGTGTCATTTTATTTTATTTTCAGTGTATCTAAAATTTGATTAAATATGCATACCAAACCTACTTATGAGTACATATTTCCATATTTCAACTATGAGAAAATAAATAAAAAAAAAAACATTTCATTGATCCCTATACACTATTTCATATGTGAAGGGAAATATGAAAACTGAACAAGAGTTTTCATTCATAAGCCTTTAATAAATTTGAATCGACACAGTGTGGGTGTTTTCGTCATTAAAGCAATTTACTTTAAATCGTAGGTACTCGCATGGCATAAATGTGCTTAAGGAGATAGACACTATAAACTATAAAATGTTTCCTCATATTGATTTAAATTTATATGTCAAAAATAGACACATTCTAGCTTTTTCCATTTAAATTGCTCGGAAGTGTTAGAATAATTTTAAGAGTCACCCATAAGGCATTAACCATAAGCATTCAAAATAATACTTCCTTAGTTGATTTATTAGTTTCTTTGTTTTGAATTAAATACTCTGTTTGGTATTTATCCAGAGCATCTTAAAAAAAAAAAAACGCAACAAATAAAATTTAGTACAGGTAAGACCTTGGTTTGTCGAGCTACATACTATGAAACGAAATTTTGCCGTAAAAAATCAGTAATTCAAACATCCTAGGGACAAGCATACAGAAATAGCAACATGCATGAAAAACCTAACTAATTTCTGCTATTTAGCACCATTTATCTTCAGTTTACTATAAAATTAGTGACTGAAATTCCAGTTTGTTTATTAGACTTGCCTTGCGAAGAAAGAAACGAGATCGTATCATTATTAAAGTACGGCATAGGGACATAAGTCCCAAATTTTTTTTTCGGGCTTATGTCCCACTTTACAGGGTCATAAGTCCCGAATCGAATCCGGGAATTATGTCCCAACCTACTGAGACATTAGTACCGAAAAAAAAATTTTCAAGAAAAAATTGAGTTGTGGAGATAAAAGTTCAGGACTTTAGTCCCGGGGACTTATATCTTTCCGCTTTAAAGTACACTAGAGCCATTATATGCTCTTTTCAAAAGTATTTGGGAAGGGTAGGTGGAATATTAAGTTCCGAGGACGTGGCTTTTTAAAGATGTACGGCGGCGTCAGCTCGTCGAACGGGAGGAATCTTGTCCTCGAAACTCAACCTCGTACGGAAATTAAAACTTAAATCAGGCCAGGAAACTAGTGCAAACCAAAATTGATCGGACTGTGAAAACGAACATCTCAGTTAAGGAAAATTTCATTTTTAGATTCCACAAGTTTTTCAATTAGCCAGCCAAATTGACTGCAGTTAAAATAGTTCCTGTCTAAAAGTAGGGCCAACATGATTTTCTCTGGACTTAAACAGGAACAACAGAATCAAATAAAACCCTTTATTAGACTTTCCATATTGGGAATTAGATAAATTGATATAGGGTATACTACGATCAGTTTCAAATTGACTACAGTTAATTTTATATCGTTTCAATTGAATAGGAATATCAATAGCCTTCAACAAAATAGACCCTCAAAATCAAGATCTGAATGAATGACATTCAAGTGTGGCGGCTTCGTTGGCGGCAGTCAAATTGCATATAAATATGAACAAACAAACGATATGAGTACTACCTATAACTCTGAAACTTATGTCTAATGTCTCCTTCAAAACTTAAGATGATTTGTACTTTCACTTTCCGTTCGATTAACACAAAAAAAAAAGAAAATATAGTACTTAACTCAAAAAAGTAGTGAATTTTTTTTTGTCTCAAAGAAAAAAAAAAAAGAAGAAAATCTTCGACAGCTCATTTCAAAAAGACATATCTAAACAAAAATGCGCATAGTAAAATAATTCAATTTACGATCTTCATTCAATCAGCATCAGAAAGCAGCAGCACCACCAACAAGCAAGGCACACAATCGACTCCAAGCTCCAGCTCACAGTTCACAGCTCGTTGGAAAGAAGAAGAAGAGGTGGCCACTTAGAAAGGAAACACGTTTCTCACGATCAATTAAGCCCGGCTATTTTAATATGTGCATTTATGCATTGTGCTTGTGCTTAAGCATATATATCGGATTGAGGCTGTGAAGCCGTGATGGTAGTAGAGTCTCTTCGATTGAGACTTTTCATATTTACGATCGATTGAAGATCAATTTGGAGTCTTGACCTGCGTTCCAGGTGATGCAAATGCCTTGTTTACTCGAACGTCATGTTTTGTTGTATACCGGCCATGTTTATACTTTTTTTTGTTGTTGTTGATTCGCTGTGTCTCGGGTTTGGGGGCGCAATTTCTTTTCTGGCTGAGAGGCAGTTAGTGTGGGAACAGAAAAACATTTGTCTAACAGTTGTTAGTTAGTGCCAGAAAAATAAACGTTATTATTGGGAGGTTGAACCCATGTGGCGGTTGTAACACGAAAGTGCAACAACATGGAACATGAGGTAGTCGAGTCGTAGTCGTCTGTATGGGGCGGTTGACTTTGTGCAATTACTTTTGTTTATCTTTTACTTTGGGTATTTGCCGACACTGTGTACATATAGATACTATGAAGCCACCATACCGCCAACGCTGCCGAAGGAGTTAGCATTTCCTGGAATTTAAAGAGATATTTTTTTTTGTCTCCTTTTGTATAGCTATTGATCGAGCTTTTTGTTTTTTATTATTTTTTTAGCTCATATCTTAAGGAATGTGGCATTTTCAAAACTTAAATAGACCTTTGGCATCAAATAAGGAATGCCAATAAAACACAGATAAAAATATAACAAAATTTTGTACACCCAAAATTGATAAAGTGTACCGAATTAGGCCTGAAGGTATTAAAAGTTGTTGTTTCATAACTTTAAAACCGCTGCACTTGACCATAATCGAAGGATAAGGTATTTTTTAAAGCTTACAAACATATTTAATGGCATAGTTGGTGTATTGTTTTCACTGTAATCATCGCACTTCCTTATTCTAGTTTTCAAAACAGTTTTGTCCGCTGGCTTTCGGCCTATGGTGGTCTTGTGATGTATTTGAGTTCACTTCAACACATTCTCATATGCGCACGTTTATCAGTAAATAATATTTACAGACTTAAAGTCTATACACCAACCAAGCACATTGCGTCCAGTAGGACATTAAGAAACTTAGGGGAGCTAAAGGCGTCATATTAAACTTCCGTCTACTATAGGAAAAAAAAACAAATGATAAATCCTTGGGAAGAATAAATGAGCGTACATGTAGACTTTCAGCTTAAGGAAGAGAAAAAAGTAATTCAGTCAGAACCAGACACAAGGTTTTTTTTATAATACATTCAAGTATACAATAGGCAAAAATAGACAACGTATGATCATTCCTTATCCGAGGTGCAAGTTGTGTTGAAAGAATTGTGTCAGTTACGGCGAATACTAACTTTAGAAATAAAAGCCGTGAATTTGCAATTTTAGCTTATTCTTATTAGGGGAAGTTAGGCAAGCACGTGGTCGTGACTAAAAGTTAGCCTTGCTGGCCCAAACCAGGGGTGAAATGGGCTATTTGCTCTGAAAAACATGATTTACGCAGTACAAATTTGGTTCTTTTAACTATCACAAATCACAATAGCCGATTCCACTACCCGACTGGTTACGGTGCAAGGCCTATGTCCCCCACGGATGTAAAAAGTCTAAAGGGCTATGTAAGAACATAAGCAAGAATCAGGCTGGCCCACAAAATTTCAACCGTCATGGATGATGGGCAATTTCTATCCTCGGAATCAGTTGCCTAGCTAAGATTTTCCAATTTTCATATTTCTTAAAATATTGTCAATATTAGCGATGTCATTTTAAACCACTGCATCAACAACTGGATCATAAAATAAAAACCGTTGCAACTCGGAATATAAATTCTGACAACTTTGTTATCAAAAATGGTCCTGTATCACAGCTCAACAACACCATCAAAATATTGGTGGTTTATTTACTTCCAAGGATTCTTGGAACTTTCCGAAATAAAAATTCTTATTGGCTTCACAAATACCATTCTGCAGAAACCATACTCTTAAGTGGAAAAGCAGAGCGAAGAACTCACAGAATTCTATCGTCTGTAATCATTGCTGTATTTAAAATAAACTTTTAAGTTGCACAGGTTGGCATAGATGTCATACATGAAGAAGTAAGATTATGCGAATCCCCAGCAGCAAGATGCTCTAGGACGAAGCATAGATTCTACAAATTGACATATATCTCCTCCAATCCACTAAAAGATGTCTCTACAATTAATAAGACCATCCCAATCCACTGATAGGAAATATAATCAGCAGCTCCACAATTCCCGGTATACTTTGACTAAGGATCTGGACAATTAGAATTTGATAAATACCAATACTGGGTCAGCACAATACCTAGACTTTAAGCTAAATGATCCTGCCATTAATCCAAAATTTTCTTTTTTTAAATGTTTCTTTTCGTTGTCTTTTTTTATTGAACAATTTACTGATTTGTATGTTAGTAAAAGCGCTCATTTAAAAACATTTGCTCTATTTAAACCATAACAAGTATTTTCCGACGTTCAATTGGATTCCACTATTGGCTTTTGAGGTTGCTGAAGTAGTAAATGTAGCTGAGGTAGTTGATGTAGTAAGCTCTGAAACAGACCCCAGCTAAGCTTACGAAGATTCTGTCAAAACTCTTCGAAATCCAAGAAGTTTTAATCAGATCACCCACCGTTTGCAGGTTGCTAAAAATTCTCTTTGCTTGTCCTGGTGGCACTAGCACCCAGATCCAGATAATGGTTTAAACCGATTTAAATCATTTCATAAACCTATTAATTTTCAGTCACTGTGTCATTTAATTCACGTTAGATTTACTGCAAGATTTTTATTTTACTATTTATTTATTATTATTTTAATCAGGTTATGATTTTGATTGTCAGCCAGCTGCTATGAAAATATCAATTTTTGAAGTACTTAAGTAAGTAAGAACTAGTACCCATTACGCACAGGTTACTACAATAGACTGTCATACTGTAATGTTAGAGGTTTTAGGTTCAAGTCCAGCCGCTACCACCCAGAATTTTTTCCATTTTTTTAAAATAAATTACGCCCACACAGAAATAATTTAAAGTTGTGTCACTAGACCTTTGGCTCTTCATAAGCTTGTCGCGCCAAAAATTAAGTTTTTTTTATTATTAGTAGACTTTTGACAAGAAATCCATTACTTTTGTTTAAATTCCCTAAAAATCTTTTTTAACAAATCAAATATATGATATTTATATCGAGCCTTCATTTTCTAATATGTATGTTTTACAAAAAAATAATTATTTTCATGTTCATTATAAGATCAGATGCTATGATCCATTTGTAAATACCCCAGACAACTCCAATCTCAACACAATTACTATTTCAAAATTGCATTTATGTTTTTCCTTCACAAAAAGTTGTCAAAGAAAAGAGCGAGAGAAAGTAACAAACAACTTACAGCACAAATTCAATGTCAAATTAAATTCCCTGATTAATTGAATTGCTAAGTCTGGTTTCTAAAAATTATTGTTTTATCTTTAAAGTGCAATCATTCAAAAAAAAAAAAAAAAACATGAACAGAGATGATGATCTACACGCACCCAACTGTGCGGCTCGGCGGCGCAACAACAAATTACTGACCTAAATTATGAACATTGTTGACTGCATTTTTTATACAACTTACTTTTGATTTTCTTATTCTGGTTAATCTTATTTAATTAACTACAAGAATGTTTGTGTAAAGCTTGAATAAGAGGTTTTAATTCAAACTAAGATCACAGAGAGTAGTTACATTTATTTTTATAATCACTCTTTTCATATCGGTGTTATAGTTTTTTTTTTTCCTCCTCAAGCGTTCAATTGCTTGTGGAACTAATAATATTAAAAAGTAAAAACAAAGACATTCTTTTGATGAGTATAGAGCAAGTTGGTAAGAGCCAGTTGTAATTGTGTTCATTGTGGTTTGATTAAAGACTCGTAGTTTACACAAATATTTTAAAAGAAAGGAAAGAAAAGACTTCCAAATTGGAGCTAATTATTTGACCTAAAGACATAGTCGAAATCCAATAAAAAATGGGAATTTCTAACACTTTGTTTTCGTCGTTTATGTTTTTTCATTTTAATTTTTTTTTACAAAATACATTATTTTCGTTAGCTTTTCATTTGAGCCAATCGTGACTTATCACTTGCTTTTTGAATTTTAAAACCAATACGCAAAAAATTCAATTCAAACCCACATTTGTTTGTTTTCGCACAAGTTCTATTTGTATTTGCTTTTGTTTGTTTTATTTGTTGTACTTCTTTTTTTTTTTATTTGAACACGTTTCGCTTATGATGCTTATTGATTTGAGTACATTAAGACTCAATTACCTTCAAATTAAACATCTGGAAAACGAAGCAAATTCAAAATTTGTATTACCTAATTAAATAACAATACATTTTAGAGCTGAAAATTGCGTTAGGTACTTATATGCTTTTTGTACAGTAAATTTTGGTTTTGAGATCAAAACAATTACCAACCCGATTTGTTTGGCATATTAAAGTTCTTTAAAATCTAAGACATAAAAATACGAGGAAGTGTATCCGTCATTTCCAACCCGTCTCATTTTTTTTTTAAATTCAGATTAATTTCAGTTCCTATTTGAAATTAAAAAAAAAAAGCATATAAATTGCAGGCCTGTTCCCATTAACTATTTCGTAAAAGAGAGAAGTGGTAAATATGAATGGTATAGCGAATGAAGTTTTTCACAACTAACCTGGAGATTTGCGTTCAGACCCTACCCTAGGCAGCATTCTTTTATTTTATCCTCCAGCTTCAACTGGACTTAACTAGTTTCGTGTAGTTTGCATTTATTTTGTCTAACAGACATAGTTAAAATTATTATAGTTATTAATTATTTCTAGAGCCCGTTTAGAAGATAATATTTTTTTTATTATAGTTATTATTGTAAACATGTCTTGGTCAAAATCAAGTCATCCCTGAAAAAAAAAACAATATCCCGCAACTTAGCCCTCTTTATATTGATGGTGTTCCATTTAGTTTCTCAAATAAAGCTTCTGACCTAAAATTATTTTCAGATAAAAAGTTAGGCTGGAAAACTTAGAAAACCTTAGGCTCAAAAAAGCATGGGTTAGAAACCTTTGTGAAATCAATGGAGCTCGTTAGCTGTAGCGTATTTCAAACGGAAATTCTATAAAAAAGTATTTTCAGTTTGTTCCAAAATCTTTGAATCAATTTCCTCAAACTCTATTAAAGCTATTTATCATATTTAATTGAGTATTCACCTTTTTCGGGGGGCGGGACATAGAAGAATTAAAGTAGTCTTCCTTGCCAGATTAAGGACAGACTTAGCTATGCATATTAAATACATCTACATCCATACTCGATCTGTTGCCGGTAGAACTACAGCTGTAAAGTACCGATTACCAAGCTCCCCACCTGTACTTTGACAAATGTATCAAAGTATTTTTCATTTCCGCGATCAATGGTAAAAATAACTGAACTGACTGTGGTGTAGAGATGCCTTTTTCTCTAATAACATGAAAGTGGAACCATTTCATTTTCCCAACCACTCAAATGTTTTTCAGGCTTAGACATTAGCAGTTAGAGAGGCTTGCATGATACTCAAAAACTCAACAATATCGAACAACAATATTCGGAATGAAGATATCATTGATAGTCAAGTAGTTATTGATAGCTGCTGCACAAACTCAAAACTAGTCTGAATGCCAAACAACAACAACTGGCAGGACTAAACAGAAGAATGTAAGTCACAGAAGTAGTTAAATTATTGCCAACGAATGTGCCGATGAAATACTTAAGCAAGATTCAGGTATTCATATTTCCAAGGCGGATCGACATCTCCCTGACAGTCGTGAAAGACAAAATATCATTTTTTTTAATGCGTTTGTTTTCAAAAAATACAAATTAAAAAAAAAATATTTATTGCACTCAGCTCAGAAAGAAAAAGGCAATATTTTCCTAGGCTAAAATTGATCAAACAGTATCGTAGTCATTTTAACAGAGAGTAGAATTTCACCATCCGTCAAAATCCGTAGAATTAAAATATAATTCTAAACAAGTTAATATTTTTGGCCTTAACTCATACAATACACTAAGATTAAAACAAATTTAAAACAGCAATCATGACTCGAATGACTGATTTTGAAGGCACCCTGTATTTATCTAATTGCCTGGTGCAGAGATCAAAGACCTTAAAATGTGTTTACGATATCGCCAAAAATTTTTATAAATTGATAAAAATACAACAACAACAAAAAAACGCGCATTTAATTATAGTTGTTGTAATTTCAACCAAATATGTAGATATATTTTAAGCCTTCTCTTTAATATTATACTGAGTTATCAAGATTTAATTCACAAAACGTGTTCATACATAAATGCGACTTAAAGTAATCTAAAAATAATCAAGTAAATTATTAATAACTCATTACATTTTTTTATTATAAAAAAACATTAACTTAAAGATTAAAAATTAAATCCGCAAATTCTAAATTAATTTTAACTCATTGAATTAATTTAAACAACTCTCCTATGAACCTTAACAAAACTAAAAAAATGTTTTTCTTACTCTATAGAGACTTATTCTGATTATGAAAGAACTCTACGCAATTACGTGTTGGAGTTTTTTTTTCAGCTTGGCTTCCTCTTCGTTATCTTGACCCAGTTGATATCTCAACAAACAAATAAACTCAACCACATACAATAAAAATACAAACAAAATGAGAAGAAATGCTTGTTTTTTTCAAGGTCAATAGCCAGCTAATGAAAAAGTAAAAGTTCTTCGCAGTTGAGACTTTGAGATTCTTTAAAATGTGGATCTATTTTTTTTTGTCGTTTTAAGTCTGAAAAAATGAAAACAAAATAAAAAAAATTAAATGTATTCGCACATCAGCTATCAGCGTCACTTCAATATTGACAATTGCGACAAAAAAGAGCTGCCTCTGCTTATAGCTTGATTGCATTTTTTGTTCTTCGATAAGTTCAAGGTTAGATCCAATCCAAGTACAAATTTTTATAGTCAATTTGATTGCGACATGATGCTCCGAAAATTATTACTTTTCAAGTATTTTCTGATATAGAACAAGAAATTATTTCGCAGAATCATTGAGCTTGTTATACATAGAACTTGAATAATAATATTTCACCTGTGTCGACTTAATATTTCATCATTCGATATATTCTGGAATATCATGCTAAACAAATATCAAAATCATCTGGTATAGATTAGATATAAAACCAGAGATTACGATGACGTCAAAGCCAAGGTGAACTACGCCATGCGACGACTACCGACACGATAACAAATGTGAGATAAAAATGGTTTTATGACGAGAAGTCATTGTTTACTCACCACAGCAAAATTGTTTTGAATGTTAGGACATTGGGTCAGAGTCAAGGAAGCTTAAGTTTGATTGATGGGAAACAAGAATGAGAAACCAGATTAGAAGAATTGTTGTATTTATTTTTAGAATCTTGGCAATTAAACTATTCACAGCTGTGTATAGAGAGAAGTAGATGGTGTTACCTGCTGTTAAATTCATTGTATGTTTTTTCTTTGACCTTTTGCTATTTTTGGGCACTTTAGGTCAATTTGGATTATTTATAGATTTTTTTCTGTTGTTTATATGTGAATTTACAAGATTCTGTGGTCTAGCGTGGGCTGTAAAAATAAATTAATTGAACTTGATAAAAATAGAACTAACAACAGGAAATATTGTCAAAACTTATTGATGAATTAAAAACACATGACAATAATTTAACGAAAGGAAAGATACGGGTGATAATGATTAATTTCTTCTACTTGAAACATTTTTTCAAATCTATTAATCAATTGAAAATAATTCAAAATGCATTGTTCATATAAACGAACCTCGCAGAATCATCGATTTTATAAGAATGGGATTTGAGGACTTTTTAGGAGCCGCCAAGACCATTAAAGATGTGAAAAGTAGGTGGTTTTGACAACCACGACTACCTGATTACGAATATAGCTATCGGAATCTTAAAATCTGCTAAAAACGTAATAATTTTAAGAGTATTTTAAAAAGACTCTATTCTTTAAAACCTGATTGATTGATAACTTGATTTTCTGGACTTGACAACAGTTGTTCAATAGTAAAAAGTTTAATTGTTTTTTTTTTTATTTATTAAAATAATGCAAATCATCCGCTTCCTTTGTTTTTTGAGTTTAATGTATGAAAAAAAGAGTAATATCTTATCTAAATTCCAATAAACGTATGCTCAGATGTTGATGTTGTTCAGATAATTAAAATCAGGATAATTGTGCTTGTTTTTTTTTGCCAATACCAAATTTGTGTACGGATTTTCTTCAAATTTGCAATTTTCTCGAAAACGGCTCTTACAATTTTGATTAAGCTTTGAGCAATATTCAAAGCAATTTTAATAAAATTGCGATTTTACTTTTTTTATTTACTTACATGGAAACATTTTGTTTTTTGACAGAAAAAAAACTGTCATTTTGGTCTCGTATATTAACCAAATTTCTTAAAAATTATTATAAATACAGTTTTTATGACAAAATTTTACTAATTTATAAGTACTTTGAACAAGTACGTGAAATTTGTACTAAATTTCTTCTTTTTTTTCATAATGAAATTTATAAAAAGTCTAAGATACAAACTTTGGTGTTGTCAATCTACAGAATGCTCTTTATTTCGGCTCCAAACATCAATATTTGATAAAATTCCAAGTTTTTTAAGGGGTAAAATTATCGCTATTGCTACATTTCACTTTAAAATACATTATCATTATGAAATTTATTGCTTTGACTGTGACTAATATTTAATTTACATGCAATTTTTACATCATTTGAGAAAACTCCGAGTTATTTTGTTTGTCTGCTTATGATTAAGTGCCCAAAAGAAAAAAATATTTACAGTGAAAATAAAATTGTACTTAATTTTCTTTTCTATCTTAACCCTCTGTAGGCACACCTCTTTTTTGCGAATTTGGTTCATACTTTTTCATGTAGCTAGAACTTTTTTCGATCTCACTATTTTATAAAGTATCATAAATGAAATTGATGTAGAATATTCCGAGGAATTCGAATATTGTATTCACAATTCAAAAAAATGTATTTTCACCTTTATAAAGACACTTTTTTGTGACCACTTTTAATTTTGATCCTGCCAAATTCGCACCCGTGTGCCGACAGAGGGTTAATATTTATGTAGGTATATTTTGTATGTGTTGTGACTATTAGCAATTTTTGCTTTTACATCAAAATTTAAACACTAATTCAAAAATATTAAATAACGAAAACAATTTACGTAATTTGTCAAAACAAAAATATCATGTTAATTAGAATATTATATAAAATCGTGTTTACAACTCGTTAATATTCTTCAGTAACTTTAAAATAACATTTTTAAGCATGTTTGTGGGACGTAGTTGTCTCAGTTCCTATGTGTATGTGAATTTCTGGCCTTGTCAAAAGTACAATAGCAACGACATATTCAAGTTTATTTTTTCATTAGAATGTGTCAACTCAATGAGTACCTAGTAATTGCAATTATATTTTACGCGATTATCACAAATCATCTCCTCAAAGTCTTTCTTAACTATTGCACCCAATTATCTTGTCTGGGGCAAAGAAAACTTTACCACCTATAATAACTACAAGACAAAACACAATATCAACTTTAAGGCAACTAATTGAACTAATAATAATAATTGTCCTCACTCTTCAAAAAGTAGTTTAAAACGTGTTTCAAAAGACACAAAATGTGAAAGGATTTGTAATAAGTATCAACTTATTAAAAAAATGAAAAAAAAAAAAACTGATAACACAAAGAAGATAACATAGAAAGTGAATTCCAATAGTTAGTTGCCGCCAAACCATACAAAGGCCACAATTAGTTTATAAATGCATGAATACAAACAAAACTAAGAAAAAATAGCAAAAAAAAAATGAAGAAACAGAAAGGTTCATTGGAGAATTTAATTCAACAAACAATGAAAGTTGCCGTTGTCCATCTGCTACCAAATAAGGACAGACCCCTTATTACAAAAAAAAAAAAAATATAGATAGGTACGCATCGCCAAACAAAAAAAAAAAAAAAAAAAACAACTAAACAACATCTGCTTCTTCTTAAAAGATATAATTCCTTCTTCCTTCCCAACAAATCGATTAACTACCAATTGGATAGGTCCAATTAGAATGTGTCAGCAATTTTAAGGCAAACAAAAAAAAAAAGAAACTAAATCAATTGGAAATGTTTTCCTAAACAAACCTCTTAGTTGATTAACAACTTGTCACGAGACACACTAAAATCTAAAAATTTGCGCTTGTTTGCCAAAGGTCAGGCATAGTCAACAACACGCGACCGGTTCCCCACACTCTGATAGCAGGGCCGGATTTAGGGGAGGGCAGCTGGGATTACAGCCCTGGGCCCCCACAAAAAAGGACCCTCACAACCGCCAAAAAAATCCTATTCCGACAGAAAAACATCAAAAATCAAATGTATGGCTAGGTCGCCGAATTGGCTCCTAGAGCCTAAGTTATTAAAAATTTTTTGAGAAAAATGTAGAATTCGTTCTTCAAAGATAAAAAACAACATCGTTGTCGAATTTGAGCATCAAAAACGCGATATTTTTTTTCATATTAAATTTAATTACATAACATAAACATTCCCTTGATTCAGAAGACAAATGGAATAATCACACTCTTTTTGACTGGAGTTCGGGTTTTCCTTCGAATTTTTTACAAATTTGAATGAATTTTGAAGAAAATTGGCTCTTAATTTGTGTTACATATTTAATCGTTCAAAACAATTACCTGTTCGTTTGATAAAAAAAACCCTGCAAAAACTATTTAACTTTCAATGACGACGAGGATGGCAATGATTAAAGTTTGATTAGGATACAACATTTTTTAAGTTGAGTTATGTTGAATTTGATACAATCGCTTATTTTTTTAGAAACAAAAAACTTATTTGATTTTTCTTTTTTTTTTTAAATATTTTTTTTTGATTAGTATTAGGCTATTAATTGGGCTACTTTTTCGGCTCTGATTTTGGGCTACAAAATTTTCAAATCGGGCTATGGAACTAGTCAGGACATGGCAACCCTGGTTTTGAGTGAAATTATTGGTAAATTGGAATTGAAGGTAAAATAAAATGCACGACTGGGTCGCACGTACTTGCTCTTATGGTAAAAATAGTTCTTATATTAAAGCTTTAATTTTATTAAAACATTTCCGATAATGTAAGAAAATAAATAAAATCATTTTTTTAATTAATAAAATACCGTTTTTAATGATTTTGATCACAAAACAAAGTATGCCATCTGATTTTGTATATATGTAAAAAAAACATTTTTCAAAAAAGAAGTTGGTAGGTATGCCATTTTGAAGAAATAAATAATTTTCACATAAAAACGAAATTTCAAAACCTTTCACCGACCCGTTTTCAAAAAATGGATTTTTACGAACAAAATTTTGCAATATTTTTTTAAAATCCAGAAATGTGTTTTTTTGAAAATCTTTAAATTTTCAATATTACCTTTACGCTTTATAAATTTCGTTGAAATCGGGTTAGTCTTGTACCTACGAGATATTCAAAAACCAAAAGTTGGCTCTTGTATGTAATACACACACAAATTTTGATCAAAATCGTTAGAGACGTTTTTGAAAAAAAAAAAACTTTTCTATTTCCGTTATATGACAGGTATCGTTAGTTTTGGTCCTAAAAAAAATTTCAATTTGTCCTCTAGGGAATATCCCAAAACTGCTAATTACCAAGTTTGAAGAAAATGACTTCACTCGTTTAGGCTCGAGCCAAGGTATATATACATACAGACAGGTAGAGAGAATTGCCAGACCCACTTCTTTAGCATTCTCCATCATCATAATGTCATGTAAAATTGTTATCTCGAGTTCGAGTTTTTTTACGAATCCTAAACCTGCCCTACAGTAGGTACTTATATATCACAAGTAAAAACAGGGCTGGCACAAAGCCACCTTTGAGTCACAAAGTCATCTCCAGGGAACGGATTTTCCTAACTTTTCCTTTTTTTTCTGCGTTATCGTATGAAAATATAGACTTTATACAAACAATATTCATGTGCCCCTGACTTCCAATATATGTTTTTAATTTTGTCTTATTTTGCCTTTATTACTCGTTGGTGCCTTTTTTGCCTTTTTTACTCATCAGTGGCTTTTTTTTTGGCAATTTTGTTTGTTTTTGAAATTTGATTAATTTCAGTTGAGATCATTTCGCTTAAAAACATAGTTGTAACATAACCCTAAGAAAACAAATTTGCTTGAACTGATTACATTAGAGATTAAAAAAATAGAGTTTAGGAAGATTGTGTAGGTACTTTTCTTTTCTAAGGGCAAATTTTTCAATAGTCAGATAAACCTCAAATAGAGCTTATTCCTAGGAATAAAAGTTTTTTTTTTATATTGACATTTATTCTTCTGATAGTCTAGCTGACGATTAAAAAATCAGGGCTAAATTAAAATTCTTATTTTTTTTCTCAAGCTTTAAAATAAATTTTTGAATTTTGTTCGACCTTCAAACACAAATTTTCGAAAGCTTGCGAAAATCAGGTAAATGTAAATGTACATTTATTTACTTTTATTTTAAAATATTTTTTTTCAAAGAATACCGATTGTGCTGTGCAAAGGGTTTCGCTTTTATAAGAATATCAACGAAAATGAATTAGATTGAAAATTCACTACTGTTTTCAACTTCAATCAGGGACTGAATAATTAAATTCTGTAAATAATGGGGCCATCAACTTCAGACTTCCCGAAAACATTGAAGTGAATAACTTCGACAGTTTTAAATCGTGTCCATTCGTTTAAGCTCATTTAAGGCGCTTATTTGCTGTTTTGAATTTTTTAAGTCATAAAAATCCTTTCCCTGGTCATACTATTTCACAGTTTTTTTCGATTCTAAATAAATTCAAAACTGGACCAAAAGTATAATGTTAATTTTATTTTATAAATAAATTAGATGAGAAGGGGCCTCCACTTTTGTGTGGCCCCGGTCCCTTACAACTTTAAATCTGGCCCTGGCCTTAAGTGAATTAAATTAAAAAATACAAAAAAAAGGAGAAAAAAAAACAACTCCTCAACAACTTACCTCGAGGAATGCTGCAATGATGCTCCAGTTGTAATTGGCTTTGGACTCACTGTCTCCCATTCAATGCTGCCACTTCCTCGACTAGTACTTGTTTCGTGTCTTCCAAACTCGCCACCGTCATTCAAACTAACTGGCACAGTATTCGCATCACTAAACACTCTACCATCATCATAATCATCATCACTATCTAACAGACTCAATTCTTCGCCATTATCAAACTCTGCCCGTCGCGAAGTCGCCGTCGAAGGAAACGACGGCGAAGATGGTGCAAGATCACCACCCTTTTTTTTGTCAGGCGAATAAGACGAAGAAGAAGAAGAAGACACTTTAACATGCAAACTATTTGATTGTGGTACTTCGGAATGAACAACGATTTTCGCTCGATTACGCGGCGACGACGAATCTTTTTTCATTTTAATGAATCTATTCACATATTTGGAACCACCATCATTATTGACGCCACTTGCGGCTGCTGCATCTTCTCTATTTCTATCACCAACATAAACGTAATCATTTGCGTTTTGTCGGTGTGGTTCAGTGGCAGGAGGAGACGGAGGCGATGGAGGAGGAGAGGCAACATCTTGTCGAGCGGCGGCATTGGCAATAATCCGTGCATTCGACTCGGATGCAACAACCAAAAACAAAAAGCAACTAAAACGAAGCAAAAAAATGAACCAAAAAAAAAAGAAGAAGGAGAAAAATTGACACATTAATAAAAATTTTATTTCAATATTATTTATTTATTGCTTTTTTTTTTGTCTATTTTTAAATTTGTTTTTGCGAAAATGCTAAATTTTTCTGGTCAATAAAAAAAAAAAAGTATATTTTTATCGATATTTTTTTTTTCTTACCTTGAGATAATTGTTATTGAAATTAAACACCAATAAGTTAGTTGCAAATTGAAACGCATTTTTTTTTGTATTATTTTTAAACAAAAAGCGATTTGGTTGGTGTGGATATGGGAAATTATTATAAATTAAATTAGATTTTTGTTTGGGGTTATTTAGTTAAATTAACATTTTTTATATATAAAAGTAAAATTATATATCGCGAAATGAAGAAGAGAACGCAAACCCCCCGGAAAAATGGACGCACAAAATCGGCGACACACGGATCTTCAACCCTTTTCAGGAAAAAAAAAAAATTGTTCGAGGAGAGTTCAAATTTTTTTCTGACGTGTTGTTGGGGAGATATTTCAAAATTTCAACTTTTTTCGTTTTTTTTTCTTGTTGGTTTGACATTTTTGACGTTTTGTTTTGGTGTTTTTTTTTTTTTTGTTGTATTTTTGCAACATCATAAAAGGGTGTGTTCGTAGAGATTTGGTTGGAATTTGAAGATTGTACTAGAAGTTTATTACTTTTTTAATTTAGGCTGTGTGTAAACTAGGATAAAATTTGTTAAGGTCCAGTACGCAGTTAATGCTGGATTTACATAGATCTGCATGTAGAAAAGTAAAGGGGGATAGATATATTATACCTAAACTCCGTAAGTATGAGAGGTTTTCGTTATAATCTTCCTATAATCTGCATTTATGAAGATCTCTGCATTTTCATCTACTCTCTCTACACGGAGAAAAATGAATCTAGTATTTTATACTCCATGGGCCTTACTAATAATCAAATTTAAAGCTCAGTTAAATATTTAACTGAGCTTTAAATATTTCTCCATACCAATAACCAATTTAATAGTCAGGTTAAGGGTTAACGCCACGTTAATTTTATAGTTGGGAAACTGAACTATAAACGCACGGTTAAATTAAAACGCACGATTTGCACTGTCATTTGACAGCAAAAAAAAAAAACATTTGTCAAGTAAACAAGTTGTTGAGAAAAATTAAAAGTATTTTCGGCAAATTATTAAATAAGTAAATGGAAACATTTATTTGTTTATAAATATTTCTCTTTTTTATTAATAAATATTCATTACTTTCAGAATAGGCTGAAAAAAAAAACTTAAAAAGAAATAGATCTGCACATATTCATCGTCGTACTTCACGATAGATGAACTTTTTTTTATGCACTTTTGGCCTTCTTGGGCTCCATTTTTTAACTTTTACAATCAAAATAAAAATATATGAAGGTATGTAGGTATTTTGTAGTTATGTTTTTGTTCATTATTACATTACATGCAAAAAAAAGTCACTTCAATGATGTCATTTTGACAACAAATGTAATAGATCTGGTAATAGAAGCACAATTAGTTAAACGCGTGTTTATTTTGATTATTAGTATACACCCAATTTAACGCGACGGTAAAATTTAACCCGACGATACTTAAACGTGTGTTTAGCGATTTATTATTGGTAAGGCCCCATATGACTAGTAAGGAAATTAAAGTAAAAAGCCCTAGATTTTAAGTAAAATTTACCTTACGTATTGAACATTTCTTGGTTCTGTAAAGTAATTTTTACAAGAAAATTATGGTGAACAAAATAAAGTAGTATATACCTTACGAGTAGCAATATTTTCTTTACGTAGAGTAAAATAAACCTTCATCCAAAAAAGTGTATGACTCTTTTCACTTTAAGATTCTAGTAAAACATATTTTACAAATTTAACTATTCTGTGAATAAGTTTTACCTTACACTAAGGTAATAATATTATACTACGTTTCCACCTATCCTAAATCCGAGATTTAGCTAAGTAGATTTAGCACAAATCTCGAGTTTTATTCTGAATCTCGGATTGAAAGTAGGCGACAATCTTAGATTTAGGGTAGCTGAACCCAAATCTAAGATTTAGCGAAGTAGATTTAAAATAAATCTCGAGATTTAATCTAATACTATGTTTCCACCTAGGCTAAATCCGAGATTTAGCTAAGTAGATTTAGAATAAATCTCGAGATTTATTTTAAATCTACTTCGCTAAATCTCAGATTTGGGTTCAGCTACCCTAAATCTAATATTTTCAGCCACTTGCAATCCGAGATTTAGAATAAAACTCGAGATTTATGCTAAATCTACTTAGCTAAATCTTGGATTTATGATAGGTGGAAACGTAGTATAAATCTACTTAGCTAAATCTCGGATTTAGCGTAGGTGGAAACATAGTATTACCTAATTCTAGGAATTTTCCCCTATACATAGTAATAACTCTTAATTGCTGTCATTGAAAAGTCTGCCATTTTGTCTTCCATGTGTTTTGGAAATTTTTTTTTGTCAAAGCTTTTAGGTGTGCGGGTGCGGAATAATTAATAAAGAAATAAAATCTAAAAAAATTATTTTCTCATTTGTGTTTTTCTTTTGGAAGTGTAATGTTTTCATTACTTTTTGTGTTCTTTTAGGCGTTGTTATTGGCTCCGTAATTACGGATAGCATATTTTTTTCTTGTGTTAGAAAAATATATAGGTACCCAACTAACATTTCAGCTTCGGTTAAGATATTACAAAAGCTATATTTCAGCTTCTTTTAAACTTTAGTAAGGTTGTTGGGCATGGAAAAAGGAGAACGTTATACAAGTTTGACCCTCTATAAGAAGTTTAAACGAAGCTTTACCGAAGCTTTTCCGAAGCTTTGAGATTTGACAGATAGCTTCGGAAGAACTTGTATAGCCCTTTAATACATGTCTTATCGAAATTAAAAAAACAACTACAAAAACAAAAAAGAATTTTTTTTAAACTGGTTTTTATTTGATTTCAAACCATGAATTTTATCTTTTGATCTGAAATTATATATTTTTTCCATTAGTTTTTAGTATATCTATTGATAATAATTTTAAAAGTATATAATTTTTTTACCACACCCAGGAATCGAACTTCGTATCTGCTTGGTGGCAGTCCGTCACTCTATCCACTCGGCCATCCTAGTATATTTATTAATGTAGTCAAAAACTTAATCAGTTCAAATAGCAGAAATGTCAAAACAAAAAATGTCCGAGCTAAATTATTCAATGTCAAAACCAAAAAGTGTCCCAGCTAGATTATTCAATATCAAAACCAAAAATCAATTACTAAACTTGGTAATTTCTGTAAAGCTTCTATAAATTCACTAAGCAGGCTTTTGCGAAAACAAGCTTTTTTCGTTTAAGTTTCTTTAACAGTATTTAAACAACTTACCAGAAGTTGTTAAATAAGTTCGAACTTCTATAAGCAATTAAATTCTGAAGCAAGCTCAATACAAGCTGTTTAAAAAGTAGTACCTGCGAGATCTCATTTTATAGAAGCTGTTGTGCTAGTTGGGATATCCATATGGATTAACATCATTCAATCTAATTAATTCATGAAGAATTAGATAAAAATTGGATCAAATAAAGTCAATTCCATTTTTATTGATGATATTTTCCTAAATAAAATTGTTTGTTTGCACCTTACAAAATTATAATAAACTAGGTAATTTATGTAATTATTGAAAAACATAACAGGGTCATACGTTACTTACTTCTAAATAGCTTTGAGGATTAAGTACGTGTCACCTAGTTATGCTTTTCAATAATTACAAAATTCAACTTTTTTATTTGAATTTTTGTAAGATAAATGCACACAATTTTATTTAGAAAAATGTCATCAATAAAAATGAAATTGACTTTATTTGATCCAATCTGGAACTAAATTATATACCTTCCATAGAGAAGTTCAATTTACTTTAAAAATCAGTATTTTCAGCCTTATAGTAAGGTAAAATATGTACCTAACTTTCTAGTAATTTCTATTAGAAAGTCATACAAAAAAAGGCTTTACTGTAAAGTTAATCCTAAGCTATAAATTTACTAGAAAAGTAAGGTGAATTCCATTTTATTGGGGAGTCATCCCTATTTAAACTTTACATTAAAGTTAAATATACCAGAAATAAGGTAGCTCATACCTTATTTTTTCTCCGTGTATGCAACATCTGTGATTCTTAAATTTTGTGTCCTCTTTCAATGCAGATTTGGAAATGCAGACGTATGTGGGCCCAGCATAAAGATATAACTACAACGGCCACAAAAAGTCAAAAAGTGAAAATTTTCAAACTCATTTTGTGACAATTTGTCTGACCACAAAATTAAAAATAATGATGCAGAAAGCTAATTTTTTGGTTTAAAACAATTTTTGTAGTTTTTTCCAAAAACAAAAAGCACTCGAAAGAAATAAAAAATTTTTACTTTTTGTAAATTTCCCACTTTTTCACTTTTACGTCATTGTAGTTATGGCTTATGGTCAAACCAGACGTGCAGTTTTTTCCCTGCAGAAAAATAAAATAACACGGGCTCCATGCCAAGTTTCATTGCAGCCACAACAAGAAACTACAAAAATACAAAATACTTGCTATTTGGCATTAACGATATTTGCAGTTGACACAATCTATCATTCAAAAATTCAAATAACGTTGGTTTTGATTTTCTTAAAGTGAAAGAACTAATTGAATTTATAAAAAAAACATTACCATCTTGTTTTTTTTTATTAATTCAATTATTTCTTTCATTTTAATCGCTTAAAGCCTTATACTATGTTTCCACCTACGCTAAATCCGAGATTTAGCTAAGTAGATTTAGAATAAATCTCGAGATTTATTTTAAATCTACTTCGCTAAATCTCAGATTTGGGTTCAGCTACTATAAATCTAAGATTTTCACCTACCTTCAATCCGAGATTTAGAATAAAACTCGAGATTTATGCTAAATCTACTCAGCTAAATCTCGGATTAAGGGTAGGTGGAAACGTAGTATTATA
Organism: Episyrphus balteatus; assembly: GCF_945859705.1. Taxonomy (NCBI): domain Eukaryota; kingdom Metazoa; phylum Arthropoda; class Insecta; order Diptera; family Syrphidae; genus Episyrphus; species Episyrphus balteatus. The sequence continues at coordinate 41,464,453 of NC_079134.1, forward strand.
CTATGTTTCCACCTACGCTAAATCCGAGATTTAGCTAAGTAGATTTAGCATAAATCTCGAGTTTTATTGTAAATCTCGGATTGAAAGTAGCTGAAAATATTATATTTAGGGTAGCTAAACCCAAATCTTAGATAAAGCGAAGTAGATTTAAAATAAATCTCGAGATTTATTCTAAATCTACTTAGCTAAATCTCGGATTTAGCGTAGGTGGAAACATAGTATTAACTACATTGGCTCAAAAAGTGAAAAAGTACAAAAGTAAAAATTTTTAAACGCATTTATGTATAGTTCTTAGGGCTGGAAAACTAAAACAAATGATGAGAAAAGCTTATTTTTTGGTCTAAAAAACAATTTGTATATACTCTTTTTCACAAAAAAATTGCGCTTGCTAGAAGAAAAATATTTTCACTTTTGTACTTTTTCAAAAAGTGGTGTATGTAGTTAAGCCTTAAGCCTAGTGCTCAGATCGGGGAAAAAACAAATTTATCTCTACAATTTTGATCTCTACAAAACATTTTTTATCATGCGCAAAATCTTGAAGTTGGAGAAATCAAGTATATATTCTATCAATTTACAATTTGTTTCGTCTTTCAAATTAAGAGCCGATTTTTCAATCTTCTAGTAAACAGTCAGTTAACTGTTCGACGAATAAAGTTATTAGGCTCATAAACAATCAGATAAAAACATTGAATTTTTCAATCAAGAATAATTTATTCTACAGAATAACAAACAAAAATTGTCAAATTCAAAAATATTTAAAATTAAACGTCATTTTTATTCATGATTGTTTTTGTTTTCTTGTGTTCCACTGTATTTTTTTCAAAATTCTTTCAAAACAGCTTTGACAACTGACACAATATTTTTGTTCATATTATTCCTTAGAATAATTTTTATTCGTCTCTGAAAGAAGCAGATAGTTCTATTCTTAGGAATAAGCTATATCTGCCTGTTGAAAAATTGATTTTTTCTCTATCCTTAGGAATAAGTACTAACTGACTGTTTAACTGACTATTGAAAAATCGGCCCTAAATTGAATTATTTTATTTGATTCTGAATTTTATTTATTTCGTCTTTACTTTACAAGTGAAGCGTTTGGATGAAGAAGGGGGTAAGTGACATTTTTTCGATTTTCGGTTTTTTCTGAAAAATAAGGATGCCTTGCGAAAACTTAAATTTCCGTCTAATCTACGTCACGCTACGATTAGTATTTTCTAATTTAGCGCTTTCATTTTTGGTATAAAGGGGTTACTTACAACTAAAAATCGTATAATATGAGTGGAAGAATGGGGTAACAGCACTTAACTCCTTTTTGGGTGAAATAAAAAAACAAAGACTTTTTCGTCCGAGAAAAAAATCGCATAATATGAGTGGAAGAATGGGGTAACAGCACTTAACTCCTTTTTGGGTGAAAAAAAAAATTAAAGGAACAAATGATGTTCATACCAAGGGAACACCACTGGTTTTATGAAAAAGCTTTATCGGAACCATGCGAACAGAAAACAACTATTCAAAATAAAAAGAAAAAAAATGAATTTTGTTACTTAACCCCTTTGTATTCTTAAAAATTCAAAATACTTATATCTAAGCTTTTTGTGCAAGAAAGAGTTAACTGCTCTTTTTCTGAAAAAAATTGTTTTTTTAAATATACCGAGCTACTGTTTTGAAATAAAAGTAACATTGCTAAAAAGCTATTATTTTTCTTGTTTTATTAGTTTATTCAATTTTATTAAGATTGGAATACGAAAAAAGTTCTCAACAAAAAACTTTAAGTCCTTATATCTCGAAATGTTGCAAATGTCACTTACCCCCTTCTTCATCCAAACGCTTCAAGTATATTAAAAGTCGCCCTTAATATTGTTTGAAGTTTTTTTCAATTTAGTTTTATTTTTCTTCACAATTTTGCCAGCAGAATAATGCTTCAAACATTAGCCGTTTTTTTATATCACTTGATCCATATAGATCATCAATTAACAGGTATTCCATGAGATCTTGCTTTTCATCAGTTTCACGATTCGTGATTCTGATGAAAAGCAAGATCACTATGATCTATATGGATTAAGTGGGATAATAAAAAACGGCTATTATTTGTCCGCGCAAAATTAAGTGGAGACTTTTTCTTTACAGCTGCGTACTGCTTGGAAAAATATTCAAGACAAAATTTGTCCCGAGAAAAAATTTGTATGAGAAGTAAAATTTTTCCCCATCTGCGTACTAGGCTTTATAATCCATTTTTATGGTTTTCTTACAAAATGAAAATAATAATAGCCCTGTTCCATTGGAGGTGGTAGTTTACTACTAGTAGATGTTTTGGTTAATCTAGTACTATCATCTACTCATGCTCTTCTTACCGAGTAGATACGATTTGTATTGAATTCGTTGAAAGTGCGTTCCATTTAAAATCGCTAGTAAACTACTAGTAGTACTTTGCCACCTTCCTATGAAACAGGGCTAATGAAAAATGTACAAGATTTTCTTCCAATTTTTTTAAGAAAAAAGTACCAAAATAATTTCTAATCAAACGTACCTAATTTGCTGTCAACTCGCGATTTGTTGTGCTGTCACTTTATGAAAAGTTGAAAAAAACACCCACGTCAAGTAGCCGGATAAAATTTTTGTTGTCAAATTTTTCTTTGTGCGCAATAAATTTTAATTTATTACGAAAAAAGTATTATTAATATAAGTTTAATTTTAATCAAGTGATAAACAAAATGCTCGAAACACTCTACGCACTCCCATTTCATGTTCTTGTTCCACCAAACATCAAAGTTCGTCGCCCAACATGGTTCCACAAACCCTCACCCATGACAATGTTTTCAATAATTTTACTTTCTTATTTTCTAGTTACTGGAGGTATTTTCTAAACAAATAATTTTACTAAATAAATACATTAACCTTATTTCTAATAGGAATCATTTATGACGTCATTGTTGAACCACCAAGTGTTGGCGCAACTGTCGACGAACATGGTCACTCTCGGCCTGTAGCTTTTATGCCCTATCGAGTTAATGGCCAATACATCATGGAAGGACTGGCTAGCAGCTTCCTCTTTACAATCGGTGGCATTGGATTCATCATCATGGATCAGACCCACGCCCCTGGCAAAACGAATCTCAATCGAATTCTCATTACTTCAATGGGATTTGTCTTTATTCTTGTCTCGTTCTTTACAACTTGGTTGTTTATGAGGATGAAATTACCCGGCTACTTGCAGCCATAAAAACGGAATGAAAAAAAAGGCAGATTTTTTATTACTTTTATGTAATTTTGTAATATTTTATTATTTCTGCTTTTTGAATTACATTTATAAATCGTACAACAGTTTGTTTTTATTTATTTTTTTTTTGAGTTGGTTGATAAAAATCACCGACTGGCTGTGTTGTGTAGCATTTTTTGGTAATACAATAATTTTTGTAGGATGTTATATTTGAATAATTTATTAAGTGTGGTAATTTATTTGGATGATTCTTGGAAAATTGTTCGAGACACAAACAAAAATACATTCTAAGGAGATTTTACTCGAAATCTAGGTTCTCAGCAAGCAACTTGGTACTATCGAGCAATGGCAGCACCTGTGCCCATGTTCTGTAAATTTTATCACTGGCGATAGAATATTTGAATGTCTTTAAAATCCATTAAATCTCATTAAAATAAAAGAAATTTTGTTCCAGATCAATATTTCTTAATTCATAAATTCTGAATTTGAAAGAATTTTTGATTAATTTACGGAAGAAAATGGATTTAAGAGACGTTGAAGAACGTTTATCGCCAGTTATAAAGTTACAGACCAGGGGCCCTGATTTGGTTCAATCGAGTGTTCTCCGTTGAGAAAACTTCGATTAAACCAAAGATTATACTGCCGATACTCAATTATATCGATAATACGTTCTAGCCGATGTCTCTCATAGTTGTTATAGAGCATTGCAATCGATAATACAAAAATGAGATGTTTCTTAAAACTTCAAAGGTCTGGAAAGCTGTTAAAGGTATCGAAGTTATCTAGTTGCTAGTCGATTCCTATAATACACTTTGTTAGATCGTGACTATCAATAGGTACAACTTTGAGTTGGTCAAGGAATTTGTCTAATGACTTGATAATGGGCTGAGAAAACAATTGAGGAATAACCGCCTGTCACGATGAACCAATGAGATGCTATAAAAGACACTACATTCCAGTAGTATTGTTTATAATTATGGACTCTCTTGCAGGCGAATGAAAAAAACTTGGTGTTTTTTAAAGGAAAGAAGATAGGTATGATTTAAGGTACGGGTTTTGTTAATAGACATCTGGCAAAGAAGATACAACAACAAAATGTATTAACAAAAAGATACCTATACATTAAACGTATGGAATGTCTGGGACACTGTTTTTAAGAATTTGGAGCTAAGAAGAACACTGTAGAAGACAGTGTTACACATTAATAAATTTCGATCAACATGAAGGTCAAAAATTTCCAACCTGATGAGACATTCAGCTGGAGCTACTTTCAAGCAGTATTATTCTGAATAAAAAAATTTGATGGAATTTTTTAAAGAGAAATATTCACAATAAAAGGATTTTCTTTCCTTTTCGTGTTGAATCTCATTAATTTTTCGTTATAAAAACCTAAAAATTCAATTTAATAACGTTTCCTGAATTTATTCGGTTGGCAAACCTTTTCCAAGAACATTTCACTGGGAGTGAAAATTATCTTTGAAAGGAGAATAGAGGAAGCCGAATGCAAAAGAACATAACTTGTTACAATTAAATTGAATCGATAAATTCGAAGGTCGGCACCAAAGTAGATACTACCACTGCTCGATTGTATCGAATTTTTGTATTAAGTACTGGCACACAAGGTAAACACAACCGCTGATTCAAAATGTTAGAGAATGTTTTTTAAAAATTAATTTAGGAATTTATTCTTCTCTGTTGTTTCTTTATTATTAAGAATAATTTTTCGATTGGAATTTGGAAGCCCTTCTCCAAAAACATTTCATCTGATGCTTTCATTCAGAACTGGGCTCAATATTGTTGATTGAATTCTTTCGATATGACAGAATGAACCACTACTCTTATTCTCAATCAACAAGAATCTTAACACAGAACGTGAATTTTGATGAGTTTCTAGGAGGTCAAAGTATTTTCAAAGAATTGTTGACTTGGACACATCCTTAAATTTATAAAAGAATCGAAAAACTTTTAACAATATTTTTTTTTTGGCAGAGAAAGCCAAGAAATAAACATGGGCTAGTTAAGAAGACACAAAAACGAGTTATACAATTTTTCACACACTTCAACAATAGACCAGAGGTTACAAGAACCAAAACATTCAAAAACGAAGATCTAGTTTAAAAAAGAAATTTTCAAATTGAATGTGATCGAACGATTTGTGTTGCAAAAAATTATAAAGTTAGATATTTATCAAGCTAGATGGTACAGGCTTTCAGTGATTTGAGTTAATTTCAAAACAAATGGCTTCATTCCTTCGTGAGTTATAACGATAAACATCAGGGTTTAGAAAAGTTGTTCTGCCATCCTTGTAAAAACACCTCTTTTAAACTAAAGGACGAATATAATCCGAAAAAAAACGGATTCGTTTATGTTAAAGCTTAAGGTATTCGTCTTCCACGATGACGATATTTATATTTTTGTATTGTTTTAGGCTCTCTTAAGCAAGGAAAATTGTCCACGATGTCCAGCATGGATTTTGTCTAAATTATATGCTACAAGGAAGTTTGATTTTTTTAAGAGGCTCAGAACCGGAAATCGTTTTTAGAAATTAAGATTTTAATACTTTTGCTGAAGGCAATATAATATTGATGCTTTTTGAACATTTAAGTCTTTTGATTCTAACATTTTGTCATAGATAAAAATGTCCTTTACTGAACGCAGGATTCCGCGAATTTACTAAACTTTTGAAATTAGAAATTTTTGTTACCATTTCGGATTAAATAATAAATACATATTAAGAAATTCAACGCCACAACACGAGAAGCACGTTGATTTTTTCACTAGGAGCAAAAATCCAAGCGTCAATAGTGCATTTGCGGTTTTTTAAGGGGATGCGAAGACATATTCTGTTTTGAGAAAAAATCATCGAAATCAATGAATTCGACACGTTAAACAGATGCAACTTCAAAGTTTTACATGTGTTTCAACACGCAGTTGCCAATAATAAAAGAAGCCGAATGCTTTGAATTATTATAAAATATTTTGTTTTGAAATATTTAATTAGGAACTACAAAAAAGTATTTTTATAAATCGAGACTTGTGCTCTTAAGAAAAAAATAGTCTAATTTTATAATTTTTTTTTTAACATGGTTCCAAGCATCATCTTATAAATTATGCACACTTTTTTTTTTAATTTTATAATAAGAAGTATGTATAAATGTTTTTTATATGTTTTGTTTGTTGTTGTTTTTTTTTTTTTTTGTTTCAATAAATAAATACAAAGTTTTTTGTGTTTTTTTTTTCTAAGTTTTTAAATAACTCTACGATAAAATACAACAATTTTGTTTGTATAGTAAAAGTATGTATAGTTGTAGTAGATATAGGTATAATAATATATAATAAATATTTGTGTGACAAGATCGCATTATATCGTTAAACTTAAAATAAAAAAAAAATTAAAAAAATTAAAACTTAATAATTTATCATTGATAAGTTGACTATATGTGTAGTTTGTGTATTATACAATTTGTGTGTTGAGAGAATATTTTTCATTTATTTATATGAGAATTTGAATAAATATTGATATAAATATGTAAGAAAATTTATGCCATGTTTTTTTGTTTTTTTTTTTTTTTTTGTTTTTGTGCAATATATTTAAAGTCTTATTCGAAAAGAGCTAAAAGAGAAAAATATGATAAATGTTAGTAATTAGTTTGTTATATTGATGATGAGAAGAAAAATCTTACTTGCTAAAATCGGAGGCTTTATCAATGACATGTTCAAATTCTGGATATGATAATGCTCCATCATCATCCAAATCAGCCTCGGCAAGAACATTTTGTATTAGTTGTTTAATATCACTGTCGTTGAGATTATTTGGACCCGTCAAACGTTCAATGACTTGTTTGAGGTCAGATACGCCCAGCATATCGTCGCCGTCGAAGTCTAAGAAAATAAATATAAAAAAGAAGAAATTTCACTATCGCTAGTATATCTTATGTGTGCAAAATTTTTTTTATGAATCGTTAAGAAATTCCAACAAAGAATGTTTTTTTTAAGATTTGATTTTGCAACAGTTTATCAGTCGATAAAAAAATAGTTGAAACAAAAGTCGTTGAACTCGGTGCAACAATTAATGTGAACACACAGAAGTATTATACAGGGTGTCTCAAAGCTAATGCTCAATACGAAATATGCTGAAAAAACAGAATTCGGTTACTTTTTTTTACCCGAATCTTTACGATTTTTGATTAAATGGAGTTCTTGTTAAATTTCGTAGAACTCCCACTTTATATTATACTCCCTCTGTCAATAGTTAATTTGTATTTTTTACACTTAAACATTGGTGAATAGAAATTAATATTTTATACCTTATAAACAATTAATAACTAAAGTTGCACGGTTCGGAAATAATCTAAACTCATTGCAGAACTAATTGATTTTAAACCTTTAACTTTCATATACGCTTTCGAGGTACATTGAATAATTGCTCAGATATGCTCATGTAACCATGTAAGCTAACAATTTATCGAAGCTTTCGTTCCAGTTGGAATCTAATTATCAATAAAAAAAAAAGCATTCGTTATTAAGTAGATCACTTGAACAACAAGGTAATGCTGTAGTGTTGAAGATTGTCATTTTATTTAATGAGTCTGGTCCTCAAAGGGCGACTTCAGGTGCCCCCATTATAGGTTTTAAAATCATTTTAAAAGGAGAATGGTCATTTATGGAATTGATGAAATTAGTATCAAATAAAAGAACTGTAACATAGGAAAAACTTTTACCGTGGACTCTTCGCTGTACTGCATTAACATCGGTAGATATTGCAATGTTAGTATTTTTAATGCATCGTGAAATGTGGGAAGGAATTGAATAGTTTTTTATTTTAAATATAAAATATAATTCTATATCATATTTCCTAAGTCTGAAAACCTCAATCTTGAATATATGACCAATAGAACTCAAAATATAAGTATTTATATTTTCGAAATTTTGTTCGAGAGTTTTCATACAATACAAACTAACAAAAAACTGAACAACAAAAATGGAACAAAATAGACTCAAAATTGTTGTTTAAAAAAGCTTATATTCGGGTTCTATTCAAGATAAAGACATTCAGACTCAGGGAAAATGACAGAGCATTATATTTTGCAATTTAAATACACGTTCAGGTTATAACATTCAAACGTTCAGGTTATAACAATCAAAAAATGTTAAATGCAAAAATGCATTTTATCCGTTTGTGTAGTACGGTACCCCAAAAGGATAAAACTTCTGCACAGTATAATGTAAGATAAATGTATAAATATAATGTCTTTTCTATACGACTGAAGAGTGATGTTGATTGGAGAAGAAGATACAACAACTGGATGCATCTGGCTTAGGATAGAGCTGACTGCAGAAGCTTGTGGGTTTAGTTAAAAATCCAGAACGGATTGAAGCTCTATTTTAAGGTGTTCTTCACTCTTAATAAGTAAGAAAGTAAGTAAGCTGAGATGAAAATGCTTTCTATGACAACAAGGGCCCTACTCTGTATTTCATTCCGAAAATCAAATTGGTGCTCTGTAAAACTATGGAAATGGAAAAAAAAATAGTACTTAATACTATTTCCACTTACTATAAAATTAAGGCAAATAGATAAGGTTGCACTAAGATGTAGAAAATAATGACTAACCGATTGAACGGAAAATTATTGAATTTTCGCTGGCAAGCATCCCATATCAGCCTGCGTTTCTTTTGCATTTATTTCTAATTCAAATCACTTCCATAAATTGTTGGATTTTCTTGGTGTTATAGTATGTCAAATTTATATGTATCAAATCGGTATGCGAAACACGCGAATTCCATTAACATACCTATTATATATTTTTTTTTTTGTAAATTTTACACTTGGAGATTTTGTTTAGATACATTTTATTTGCTTAATTTGTTACCATATCGCTAAGATTTTCTTTCAAAAAATAACATTTTGAAAACTTCACTTTGGGAATTCTCATTTAAAAAGTAGTAGTAGATTTAATTCCGCTTATGAAATAGAGAGTACAAAATATTCGTTTTAGAAATTTTTTACTTTCGGAACGAAATACAGAGCAGGCCCCAGGACTAACAAAAAAGCACAAAAATCTTAGGAACCATTTTCAACACAATCGCAGCGGGAACCTTAAAAAATCTTGGAACAAACGATATGATCAGATATGAAACATGATAGGTACAAATTATTATTTCGGATTATTCTGTGTTTAAATTATTTCAGAGTGAGATATATGAAACAAATCAAAACTTGGACGGATTTCTGACGTTTTTCAGATATTACTAGACGAATCTTATATTTGGAGCTACATGGTGGAACAGTTGAACGTAGACTTCGTGGTTTCAGTCGAAATTGAAAAAGAAGAAGAATAAGATGTGAAACAAGACCATTGTCAGAAAGTTATCCTTTGACGATAATCGAGTTAACCGAATGACTTTGGGTTTGATATGAAGAGAAACGAACTTCAAGCATAGAAATATATTCAGTATGTCCCGGTTATATAGTTTGACAATCATGTTTTGGCGTTAGTCTTGTTAATTTTGATAGCGTCTGGCACTGGGGTGTCTTTTACACCCAATCAATCAGTTTCTTTTTTGTTTTTCATTTTAAAAAAATTAAGGACAACCAACAACAACCAACAAGCCAAAGGCTTAAAAATGTATCTTCACTTTATCTTATAAATATAAGAATGCTTGATTAGGGGAATTTTTTGCTAGTGAAGGTGCGAACTTCTTTCATCTGTACGAAGACATTGAACTATCTAACTAACACAAGACAAGTCATAAAATGTATGATGCGAAAAGTTACTGATAAAGTCAATGTTTGAGTTGTTAAAGATAAGATTTACCAAAAATACATATCAGCGGTAGAACATCTAAAAACAAATATGTACGAAAAACTACCTGATTGACACGACTATTCCATCAAAAAAAAAAAAAAATTGATTTGTCGGTAGAAAAATTAATCAACTTCTATCAAGCTACAATCTACCTTTTCAAACTAAAGAATTACAGAGAATAAAGAATCAATTGCCAATAGATTAAAAAAGTCACACAACGATTTATATCTTGCAAATGAAATTATATACAAATCGCTAAGTGGATAAATTGGCTGTATAAATAATTACAGTCGCTAATGCATGCAATACGCTTGGGTAACCCAAAATCAACAAAAAAATACAATACAAAAAAATAAAACACCATCCGCCCGCGAAAAACACAATAATTAATTGCACAAATGAACAAAAAAAAAAAAAAATGGTAAGCGGGGCTACAACCGACTTCCGCTCTCCAGAACTATCTTACGACTTACCAAATATACGAAAAGCATATTCTGCTTTTAACGATTTCGGGCATGCATCACTGAACACCGACATCATGTCCAGAAAGTCCTCGAAGGTGCAATCGCCGTCGTTGCTGGAACTGAACACTTTGCAAATGCGATCGCCAAATGGATTCACCCGTAGTTCCGGGTACTCCAGTATTTTGGATTTTGATAATTTGGCATTTTTATTATGACCGACCTTTTCTGGAGCAAGAGATTTGAATTTTTTGTGGGCCCTAAGAAAGACGGGAAAAGTGTAAATTCCAAAGGAGCATAAATTTGATAATTTTTTTCTACTTACAAGAGAATTTCTTTTTTCGAGAAGAATGTTAAATCCTGTTAGATTGAATTTTATAAAATATATCAGGAAATTCTTCTAATTTGACCAAAGGAATGTGTGAATGTGATAAATTTTACCTCATAATCTTGAAGTTCTTCATCGGTAAATTGGCTTTTTGTTTGACCCATTTAAATAGCCGCTTACTTAAACTAATTTCAGTGAGATTATTTGTTTTATTATTATTAACTAACACATGATAAGAATTATTTTTTTTTGGGTGAAAGCTAGAAGCTAATAACTCTATTTAGCCTATAAAAAATTAAATAAAGAAAATTGTGTCGGTGGAAGAGAACAAAAACACAGAATCTAGACTGAAAATTTACAACTGGGACAAAAAACCAAAAGAATTTTGACAGCTTTCAGTTTGACAGACGCCTACGCTTTGGCAGCTGTCATTTGATGTAGGGTATGTGCGCAATGGTTTGTGTTTATACAGCCGCTGTACCTTATTATTTTGAATTGGTTGTGTTAAGGCCCGACCACACCGGAAGGGTATGCTATTGGCGATTGGTGAAGTTGAAATGCGCTATCGGTGGTCAGAAAAAAAACTTAAATTAACAGGACGGAAGAAGCTAGCATCCGACATTTTACTTTTTTTTGTTAGGACTTTTGACATGGACGCCAAGACGCCATGGTATACAAAAAGTAAACATCCGTTTTGTTAAAATTAGTTCAAAAGTTGAAACTACGGTGCTAGTAGTATGTGCTCAAAACGCCAATAGCAGTACGGGTAGTTGTATGAAAAAAAATTCCAGAGCTGAATATTGATTTTCCATCAGTCGGTGACTAAAATCGGCGACTAAAGTCGGCGATTAATGTCGACGACTAAAGTTGGCGACTAAAGTCGGCGACTAAAGTCTGCGACTAAAGTCTGCGACTAAAGTCTGCGACTAAGATCGGCGACTAAAGTCGGCGACAAAAGTCTGTGACTAAAGTCTGAGACTAAAGTCTACGACTAAAGTCGGCAACTAAAGTCGGCGATTAAAGTCGACGACTAAAGTTGCGACTAAAGTTGCAACTTAACTAAATTGGCGACTAAAGTGGGCGATTAAAGTCGACGACTAAAGTCTGCGACTAAAGTCTGTGACTAAAGTCGAAGACTAAAGTCGACGACTAAGGTCGACGACTAAAGTCTGCGACTAAAGTCTGCGATTCAAGTCGGCGATTAAAGTCTGCGACTAAAGTTGACGATTAAAGTCTGCGACTAAAGTCTGCGATTAAAGTCGGCGACTAAAGTTTGCAACTTAAGTCTGCGATTAAAGTCTGCGATTCAAGTCGGCGATTAAAGTCTGCGACTAAAGTTGACGATTAAAGTCTGCGACTAAAGTCTGCGATTAAAGTCGGCGACTAAAGTTTGCAACTAAAGTCTGCAATTAAAGTCTGCGATTAAAGTCTGCGATTAAAGTCTGCGATTCAAGTCGACGATTAAAGTCGACGACTAAAGTCGACGATTAAAGTCGACGACTAAAGTCGACGACTAAAGTCGACGACTAAAGTCGACGATTAAAGTCGACGACTAAAGTCGACGACTAAAGTCGACGACTAAAACGACGACTAAAGTCGACGACTAAGATCAACGACTAAAGTCAACGACTAAAGTCGACGACTAAGGTCAACGACTAAAGTCAACGACTAAAGTCGGCGAATCAAGTCGGCGACTAAAATCGGCGACTTAAGTCGGCGATTAACGTCGGCGATTAAAGTCGGCGACTAAAGTCGACGACTAAAGTCGCCGAATAAAGTCGACGACTAAAGTCGCCGAATAAAGTCGACGACTAAAGTCTACGACTAAAGTCTGCGATTAAAGTCGGCGACTAAAGTTTGCGACTTAAGTCTGCGATTAAAGTCGGCGATTAAAGTCGGCGACTAAAGTCGACGACTAAAGTGGACGATTAAAGTGACGACTAAAGTCGACGACTAAAGTCTGCGACTAAAGTTTGCGACTTAAGTCTGCGACTAAAGTCGGCCACTAAAATCGGCGACTAAAGTCGGCCTCAAGTCTGTGACTCAAATTAATGTTTTAAATTTAATTTCAATTTACCAATTTATATGATTTTTTTGGACTCATCATAGCACCCGTTGCATTGGAAACCACCAAATGTAAAGGAAGGTTGTAGATGAAAGTTCATTTCTTCTTACACTTCATTTATTTATTCCCCGAAAATCTTATTCAAATTAAATACCTAAACAGTTTCGAAATTCCTTCACCTACTCCAACAAAACAATATCTAATTAAAAAGGTTTAATTACGACGAAATAATTTCCCTGAAACTGTGTTTCTTCGAAAATATTGATAAAGTTATTTCCTTTGATTTCATTACATTCTTTACAAATCATTTTTTTGATCCGATATTTATTCAAGATATTTTAATGTACCTAATAATTTTTCAAACAAAAAGATGCCTTTAAGAAATCAACTTTACAAAGTTTCCAAGTCTGATACAAGTATAATTTGTATTATTAATTTCTAGAGATACAGAGAGAGAGTTTCATATCTATATCTAAGACCTTCTGTTTTGAACAGTAGGCGAATCAAAAGCCCACACATTCCACTTTATTTTTCTGTTTTGTAAAGGTTCAAGTTCACTCAATTAGGCAAAATAATAATTCCCCTAAGATATCTGTAATCCATTTTGAGATAAAAACCAAAAAGAAATTAACTTTTTCCAACAAAAAAAGCAAAAAATAGAAAAGTAACAGAAAAATAAAAAAGAAAGTATAAATATGACTGAATATTTCTCATTAATCCTTGTGCCCTACATCCGGTTCGGCAGCCAACACAACACAAAACAGCCATTTCTACAAAGTTCAACAACTCGTGTTTGTGTTCATTTATGCTTTTGTGAGTGGGATTTTGAATTGAAGCAACAGCAAAAGCTTACAGAAACCAACAAAATACAAACAAAACAAAATATAACACACACTCAAACAGACAATGGAAAACAAAAATATGCAACAAATTCAACTTCATCAATCATGATAATCCTATAGATAGCTAAAGTTGGGAACTTATTTTTGAGGGATTTCACAGGATATTATTTTTTTTTGTTTTTGCTTTTTTGTTTAACTCGCGATAAAATATTGTATAAGGGTGAGTAAGACATTTGTTTAAAAAAGCGATCTTTCTTGTTTTTTTGACTGAAAAATCGAAAATGTAAAAATTGAAAGGGTGACAAAATTTCCTGATATACAGGGTGTCCCACAGTCACCGCCCCAAATGAAAACCATGGATTCCTGAGGTCATTTTAAGTCGAAAAACTTAAGAGGTAATTTTCTCGTTTTCGTCCCGTTTTCAAATTACCACGGTTTTTATGATTTTTTCTCTTTTGTCCTTTAACTGGCCTTATCTTTGCCAAACTACGTTTGATTTGAAAGATTTTTTTTGCAACCAATCAAGAATTTATTGCAGTTTAAGTTTGTCTCAAAACTTTTTTTTCTGCGGACAACCGTTTCTCCACAATTTTGCATCAAACACAACTTTTTTCGTTTTTTAAGTTGTTTTTTACACTTTCATATCATTTAAGTCAAAAAAACACGTTAATGAGTATAAATTTTTTGTGCATTTTATTAAAGCCCAGTTTATTTTCATAAAAAAAAATAAGTTTTATTTCATAAAAAAGGCTACTGAAAGTAATTAAAAAAAATAAACAAACTGAGTGAATGAAAAAAAAAAATAATTTTTAAATAAAAAATTAATTTAAATGAATTAAAAACTTTTTCTGAGCAATTGTGGTTAAGAAAACAACAAATAAATAAAGCTCAGAAAAAGTTTTAATTTATTTAAATTAATTTTGTATTGAAAAATTATTTTTTTTTTAATTCACTCAGTTTGTTTATTTTTTTTAAATTACTTTCAGTAGCCTTTTTTATGAAATAAAACCTATTTTTTTTATGAAAACAAACTGGGGTTTAATAAAAAGCACAAAAAATTAATACTCATTAACGTGTTTTTTTGACTTAAATAATATGAAAGTGTAAAAAACAACTTAAAAAACGAAGAAAGTTGTGTTTGATGCAAAATTGTGGAGAAACGGTTGTCCGCAGAAAAAAAAGTTTTGAGACAAACTTAAACTGCAATAAATTCTTGATTGGTTGCAAAAAAAATCTTTCAAATCAAACGTAGTTTGGCAAAGATAAGGCCAGTTAAAGAACAAAAGAGAAAAAATCATAAAAACCGTGGTAACTCGAAAACGGGACGAAAACGAGAAAATTACCTCTTAAGTTTTTTGACTTAAAATGACTTCAGGAATCCATGGTTTTCATTTGGGGCGGTGACTGTGGGACACCCTGTATAGTGTAGAACCGTGGAAACCAGCTTTTGGCTAGGCAAACATGGTGGCGTCATATTTCCATAGTATCGCCAATATAAGGTCGATATAGTTAACGTTGTTTGCAGTTTTAACGAATTTTTACTTTCTTATAATAGATAATAGATAGATATTCGCAATAAATAGTCTCTACCATCAGATAAACAGTCTCATCTTCACTACCTCCAGTTTTGCAGTATTACCTCCGTTTCTGTTTTTATTATTTTTTCGAAAAGCTAGATGTAGAATTACTACCCAACGACTCAAGTTTCTTTTAAAGCAGCCAGTCATGTAAGTCAGATCAGGAGGATATATCCCCCCATTAGGATTGATAATTGTTCAACATAAATATAGTCAAGAACCAAATAAGTTTAAGAAACGCACTCTTAAATTTACTTCTTACTTCCTTCGTGTATTAAGCGTTATTAGTACTCACAGTATTCCTAGAGGCATTCTCAATTGTACATTACATACCTACATGTTAAGGGGAAATTACAAAGTCAACTTCATCTGAAAGAAATTATTATTTCGGCAAATAATTTTTCATTTCATCATTTCATTTTGTGTTCGAGACTCAACCAAAAAAGATCATTGGAAAGTGACGCAAAGAACTTAAAAAACGCTATGGATTTCAAGTTCTTGATTAGCTTAAAGCAGACATGTCAAACTCAGTGGTTAATTGGGGCCAAAATAGCGAGATCTTAATTTGTATCTGCCGCAAAATAATTTAAAAAAATATAATATAAAAATAAGAAGAATTTTAATATTAATGACTTCTTCCTGATACCTAGAATCTCTTCTTTACTACCATTTTTTTCAACAGACCAAGGTGTAAGTTATGCTGGATCTTATTTCTCTTAATAATAAAATTATCTGCTTGCATACGAAGGTTGTATGAAGTTTGCTAACGATTTTATATGGCAGTTTTAAATTGTCCCAAATCTGACTGAAAAGACTTATAAAATTCGGTCAAATTCAAATTTAAACTAGCTCCCATACAAACAGTCGAAAAAATTTAGCCGAGTTAAAATATACATATCTAAGCATCTTATCTATAATTTGTATGGGACCTAAAATTTAGCTCGGATCTGTGTACCAAGCTTTAAGGTCAAAATTATTAAAAATGTCGAGAGCCGCAAAGTTACTCGATGGGAGCCGCATGCGGCTCGCGGGCCGCAAGTTTGACATGCATGGCTTAAAGGTTATAAGTATGGTTTACTAACTCTCGTTGCCATTAAGTCGTGAGTTTCAAAGAGTGAATTTAGACTTGGTCCAAGTCATGTGTTCTCGTTAAAGATTTAAAGGATCAACTATAAATTTAACAGGCAGATGGCGACACGTTTTTAATAGTGTTTGAAGCTAAAGTCCTTGACATTGACGTTAAACATATGATAATAGTGAAAGAATCGTTCGAACCCTTCGGTTCAAAGTACAGAAGAATATTTACTGTTACTGTTTTCAATCCTTTTCTCGATGTCGATTTCTATGTAATGGACCTTGGAGAAAAATTTAGAAACCATGAAAACATACTACAAGGGTTCTCGGTTATTTTTAAGGATTCTTCGTTTGGAAGAACTCTAAAGAACTCATTGGAAACGCTCGATAGCTGACAGAAAAAAAGATTTCCTAATATCCAAGTACATATGTACATATATATTTTATATAAGATATTAGCTACGCTGCCGTTTCAACGTCAACTCCCGAAAGAACTTTCTATAGTTTAAACAGAATAAAAACTAATGCGTCCCTATCCTTTTCTACTGATTACATAGAGACAGAAATATTCAAAACGTTTAAGTAAGATCGTAATCGTATGCCATGATTCGACCACTGTTATTTGTTTTTATCTTACCGACTTCCAAAAAGGAGGAGGTATTCAATTCGTCTGTATTTTTGTTTGTTTGTTACCTCATAACTTTGGACTGAGTAAACCAATTTTGATAATTCTTTTTGTATTGGATAGCTGTTGGCTGCAATGTGGTTTCAATTTCAATTTCGTTCAGTTCTGACCATAGGAACTATTAGAAAAACCATAAGACCCAGTTTTAGCCATGGAAGTCGGTTTTGTTTTTTCATAAAAATGATTATTCAATTAAAACTATAAAAAAATGAGCGAACTAGAAAAAGTTGAGAGTTCTTCAACTTGCGCTACAAGCTACAGCCACAGCTACACCATTGTATTCAAGGGTAAATGACAAAATTTATTATTACTTGTCATAAATCTTTAATTGCTCTGATTTATTGACAAGCAATAATTTTTGTTTATTTAAAAGTATTTAAAAAAAAAAATTAGCATACGCCACAGTGACCCAAATTTGCTTTATCATTTTAAATTTTATTTTGAGAAAAAAAATAAAAGAAAAAAAAAATAACAATTGGTTATTAAATGCACCCATCAAATATTATTTGATACATGTTTTTTCGTAAAATATAATCTAATCCCTTATTATTTTTGAAGTCTTAAAAAATAGTGTTTGTCTCTAGAGCCGGTTTACGGACAATGGCTTAACGTAATAACGTCGTAAGAAAACAGGTTGTGTGTTTTTCTTTAAAATGAGTCAATTGAAGCGTTTATTTATTTCATACAATCATAATTTACAAGAAAAAGCAAAAAAAAAAAAAATACCTTTTTTTTTTCTTATTATTTTAATTTTTTTATTTGAAAAGCGCGAAAAGTATTAAAATAATTTATTAAAAACAATAATTTCTTATGAAAAAAGTGAGAAAATCACTTTCATCACCCAAAAATCCATTTTTTTCATCAAAAAAGCATAAAAAACATGTATTTTTATCTTCTCACGCTATGAAATTAATTTTTTCTAGACAATCTATAACAAATTTTATATCATGTAAAAGCTTATTATTTCACCTTTTATATGACGTTTCAAATATATTTCTACGATGCCTACAAAAAAAGTTAGAATTTTTTAAAGCCAACCATGTCGAAATTCCAAACTGAGAATACGGTACTCATCACACTGTTTATGGGCAACAGATCTCCACAGGTGTTTTGAGGAATTTCTGAAATTTTTGAATTTAACATTGTGTAGCTTGTAGTAAATGTACCGTTATGTGTGATATACCAAATGAAAGGGTATATTATGAGCATGCTCATTAAAGTTATATAAAATATTTATCTGCTCTAGATCAAAAGGAATAACGTGTTGAAAAATAGAACTTTATTTTACCGTTATCTCAGAATTGTGACTATATACATAATTGATTAAAATTTTGCACAGATATAGTCCTGTGTATTATCTACCTACAGTATAATATATTATATATTTCATTTATTTATTTGTTGAAGAAAAAAAGATACAAATAAAAAACGGTTAAGAATGGTCAAGAAACTTGGGACAAAAAAACTTGTTTTTATCGTTATTCGGTCAAAAATCATCTTAAAATACCAATTTTTTAGACTACATGTTCTATAAACTTGATAAAAAAAATAAAATCTCACCCAAAAATACCGTATAATAAGTAGATGTTTTTCAAAAATGCATATTTCGAAACGCAGAGACTTAAAAAAATTTTTTTTTTTATTATCTTTTGAATGTAGTTTTTCAAATTGTCAACTATTTATTACTT
This sequence comes from Episyrphus balteatus, assembly GCF_945859705.1. Classification (NCBI taxonomy): domain Eukaryota; kingdom Metazoa; phylum Arthropoda; class Insecta; order Diptera; family Syrphidae; genus Episyrphus; species Episyrphus balteatus. The sequence continues at coordinate 41,483,193 of NC_079134.1, forward strand.
GGTTTTGAAATTAAAAAATTTTTTTTTCAATACTATTGTCAGTTTTGCAATGAATTTATTACAATTCAATTACAATTACGAATTATGAAGACAAAGGGAAAAATTACAAAAAGTTCTAAAAACAACTGTGAACGTTTTGAATATAAAAAAGGCTATTTCCATTGATCTAAAGACAATAAAACGAACCTATTTTTTATCCTTAATTTTCACATTAAATTATAGCAAAAGTTTGGCTCAATTGTTCCATATTATTAAATTAAGATGTTCCACGATAGTTTTTGATGATAACTATAATTTTGTTTTCTAAAATCCGCTTTACATCTCTTTGAGCACAAAATCTTATCCTTTCAAAAACTTGTATAAAAGGTCCCAAAATCATTTATCTATTTAATAAAAAGCCTCTTCTGTTCTATCTAATAAGTCAAACAATCAAATTTCAGAAGATTACACGATTTCTCCACCAAAAAAGCATTCATTATTTAAATATCCAAAGGCGCAGCTCTTCATTTAACTTTGCAATCAACATTCAACTATTTAATTAATCAACACAAAAATCCTTCATTCATGTGTGAATCGTTGATCCATCTTCTATATCGACGTTTGTGAACCGACACGACGACGACGACGATTCACCTTTCTTCTATAATGCCTTAATCCTCATCTTAATGAAATAATGGAAACAGATGATACCTTCTATCTAAAATAAGAAATTCACAGACAGGGAATAGACAATACACGTAATTCACAGCAACTTGTACTGTTTAACTTACCTTCTGGTATAAATGTACCTACTTTTTATAGATTCGTAAAGCTGTTTTGTGCAAATGTAGATTAAGTGATGTTGTACCATGAGGCGCACAGAGCGCAGACACACACACACTTTAACCTTTAACCTCCCTCGTATATTTGTGCCAATCTCTCTCTCGGGGGAATCCTCTTTGATCCATCTTAAAATAGAGACGCAAATTAAGCTTTAAATCTTCTCCTTGACAGTTAATTGTTATAAATCAACTTTTCCTCCGGTGTAATGCCTATTTTGAGGTTGAGTCCTTCAGGATGTTGGGAGTTTTTGTTTTCTTTTCTGTTTTGCTTGTATGTAAGTCAAGGCGTAGGTAGATAAGAAGAAGGAATATAAAAATATGTTTAATGTTAAACTAAATAAAGTGAATCGTGATGTCGCAGGAAATTGTATTTTTTTTCTTTTTTTAGAATTTTATTCGAAAACTTCAATTTCTAATTGCATAGAAATAGTAATGGAATTGGCAGCTTTCATTTCAATGCTTTTATTAAAACTAGAAAATTGGTAGTTGAATTTCTTTAATAACATTTAAAAGTAGGTACATAGTGGAAAATACTGGCTGGAGATCTCCATTTTAAGTAAATTTAAATTGAATTTGTTTTCATTATTACTTTCCAACTCTCTTTCGCACCAGTTTTTGTAAATGAGTTTTTTTTATATTTGAATACAGAGCTGGTGCATGATGCTTTTTGGGCGATAAATTACACTGGTTTACTGCCAAAATGGACACTCAATCCCACTACGTACGATGGATACGTTTTCGAGATATGAAATTTCAAAGTTTTTTTGTCGTTGTTTTTTTCCAGCCTACTTAGTATTCGGGCTATATCTAAACAGAAAAGCAGGCACCTGAAAGCTGAGTAAATAAGCAAGAAACAATAGAACAACTTTTCTGGGTCACTCCAGATGTTTAAGTGCAATGTATTAAAACATTTTTAAAAAATCGATTTTTTAAAGGTTTTTAAAGATTTTTGCAATAAAAAACTTTATTACTGAAAGAAAAAATCAAAATCTTTCGAATCCTCATAGTTTAAAACTTTGTATGTATAGTACACTTTCTGGCAAAGATAAAAAGATAATTTTTCTTCAAAATCTATGGATAAATTATAAAGATATGACCATTTTTGTAACGATCAATATTTTCGACTTTTTCTGTAACTTTTTGAGTTTTTGTCTATAACTTGAAAAGCAAGCTGAATTTGAAAATTTTTATTAAGTAATTTTTTGTAGATAATTAAATTTCCTATCGATATGTATACTTTAAAAAAAAATTACATGAAAATATTGTAAAAAACTTAAGAAAAACTATTCAAAAAATAAAAAAAAAGAGGTTGTCTGTAAAGCCGATTTACGGACGATGATTTTACGTGATAACGTCGTCAGTAAACAGGTTGTGTGCTTTTGTTTAAAATGAGTCAATTGAAGCGTTCACTGATTTCAAACAATCATAATTTACAAGAAAAAGCTAAAAAAGAAAATACCTTTTTTATTTTCTCATTATTTTAATTTTTTTATTTTAAAAGCTTACAAAAAAAATTATGCAATTTAAAAGCCAAATATTTCTTATTAGGAATAAAACCATTTTTAAAATTTTACAATGCGCAAAAAGTATAAAAATAATTTATGGAAAACAATCATTTTCATCAAAAAAAGCAAAAAAAAAAAACATGAATTTTTATCTTCTCACACGTAATTAATTCTATTTTGTCCCTAACAACCTATACCATTTGAAAGTTTATTATCTTAGCTCAAAACATATATATCGATCAGGTCTATGAGACATCTACAAAAAGAGCTAGAATTTTTTGAACACGATCAAATTTCATTAAAAAAAGCAAAAAAAACACTTATTTTTATGTTCTCACGCTATGAAATCAATTTTTTTGTTTGACAACCTATAACAAATACAAACCATGTGAAAGCTTATTATTTCACCTTTCATATGACGTATCAATCTCATTTCAAAGATGCCTACAAGAGAAGTTAGAATTTTTTAAAGTCAACCATGTCAAATTTCCAGACTGAGACTATGCTATGTACTTCCCACACTGGTGGCTGTTCGGGGGGCAACAGATCTCCACTGGTGTTTTGAGGTTTTTCGCAAGTTTCTTGATTTAACATTGTGTAGCTTGTAGTTAGTCTACCGTTATGTGTGATATACCAAATGAAAGGTAATTGTATCAGGATGCTCATAAAAGTTTAATAAAATTTCTATCTGCTCTTGGTCAAAAGTTGAATTCTAAAATTTTATTTTATCGTTATCTCAAAATTGTGTTTACGAAAATGATTGAAACTTCGCACACATTTAGTCGTAATCATGGTCTATAATTACTACATATACTTTATTCCTGTATCTATTAAACAAAAAAAGATAAAAATAAAAAAAAATAAAAAACGATGAAAATCGGTTAAAAACGGTAAAAAAACTTGTTTTTTAAAAACTTGTTTCTTCTGTTTTTCAATCAAAACTCACAAAACGATTCCAATTTTTTGCACATGTATGCATACATGTCCTATAAGTTTGAGATTTTTTGAACGCTCCAAAAAAAAGCTAAAAATCAAAAACTTCATAAAAATACCCCTAAAAAACAAGGTGTTTTTCAAAAATTCATATTTCGAAACGCAGAGTGTTGGAAGAAAATCCGTATTAGACGCCTAATTTTTTTCCCTACCCTAAGTCATCATTTTGTCATAGCCCCAACACGTTTCATCTATCTATAGCAAAAAAAATCATTTCTCTACAACTTCACGTTTAGATTTTAGCCCAAATTTCTTCTTTCTGTTTTACCCCTGTTTACCCTATTAAATGACTTAATTTTTAAAAATCCTTCATTTGGAATAAGCTCTAGGTTATTATCTTTCAAATAATAAGTGGTGGCTGGCATGGTTCATCGATATAAGACGTTATCACGTCAAAAAATAAAATCAAATATTCTGGATTTTGTAAAAGGCTCAAGTTCCAGTTCTTTCAGAAAGAGAAGGATGTATTAAGTATATTTAACCTAATTACACGTGCAACATCTTTAAATTCCAACTGAAAATTATTTTATAACAATATAAACATTTCTGGAAGTTTATACAAAAATGATTAAATGGCTTCAAGACAACAACAATCTTCCAAAAATGAGTAAAAATATTTTCTTTGATATCTACGTCATTCAATAATGCCTTAAGCCAAAATTTATAAAATAAAGTTTATTCAACTATCCATAATTAAAGACAACAAATTGTTCACAGTGGCAAAATTTCCATATGCTTGCGCATATCAAAACGACCATTAAGTGCAACCAACAGTATAAGTTCAACACCAACTCCATCCTTCCCCATCTTTCTCTCCCATTTGCTTGCATATACTTTTGATGCAGAAAACTTCTTATCTTAAAACATCACATCCGTACTCTACGGCCGCAGGGGATAATATGTTCCTGTTTCCATCGACTGGGCAAAGCAAAGTGTCATCACATCACATTTTATCTTACATATACATGTGGAGTACATGTGTGCATATGAGAGGACATACATATGTGTACGTACGGGTGAATTGTAATTTAAAACGGGCCATCATCGCAACCCTGCTGCATCTCCTCATGCTATTTCCATCAAGGGAGACGTAGAAGGGTGAAATGTTAAAAGATAAATTCCCATAAACCGCTTTATATTGCCATGCATTCGTTTTTCGTTCATCAACAAAACGAAACGAAAAACGACAAACGCACAAACATACACAAAAACAGGATGCAAGGAGCCAACAAACCAAAGAACAAGGAGCTCGAAAAATCCTTGTTCGTTTAGCACCAACCAAAAGGGCATACAACGCAACAACAGACAGATGACAAGACAAGAACAGAACATCTCCTGTTAGCACCACCGTTGGCATTTTCCTTATACCGCCCACCTCTCTTCCCCCTGCTGTGCTGTATATGTCCATGGTCCCAATTCGAATCCCAATTCCCAACACCAACAACCCTTACTCTAACGAAGAGTGACATCCTCCAAAATATGGTTATATGTGAGTGTGTGACTTTGAAAGCCTGACAGGGCCAGTAATGTTATAAAAATTGTTTTTAAGAGAAAACTATCAAAGCCAAGAGTTCACATAATACAGATCTTCCAAAAACTTGAAATTTCAAAAATTTGATTTTTTTTTAATACCAAAAACCAAAAAAATTATGATTTTTTTTTTCCTGTGAAAAAATCCTTAGTTTAAAATCGTTTGTTTGGACAAGGTTAGCCCAGGATAACCCAACTTTTAATTTCGCTAACCTACCCTTAGTTTAAAAATTATGGAAGTATATTATTTTTTAATCGCAAAAAAAAAAAAAATAGTACGTATACACCACAGTGACTTTTTTTTTAATTTTTAACTAAAAAAAGTAAATCCATTAGAATATTCTAACTTGATTGACGGTGTTGTGCCACTCTTCTCATTAACAGCTTATACTTCATTTTCATTTCATTTACCGCCAAACCGATTTTTGCGCGCTGCATCTTAGTACCAGCAAAAGCACCACTTTCAGCTCGCCTCTTCTTCTGATAATGTAAATGTTATACGCATAGGTAAGCCAGAAGTTGAACCGACTTTTGAAAAATTGTTCCACTCATGTAGATTTCTGAGTTGCGTCCAATTCCTTCCTTCCTGCAACTTGCTACATGCAACTTACAACATGCAACTTGACACATCCAACTTGCCAGATGCAACGTGCCACATGCAACTTGCCATATACACTTCCACATGTTGCATGCTAAATGCAACATTACTCGTGTTACTAGCTACGTGCAACATGTACGTACTTGCACCATGTTGCATGCCACAACGTATCTGCGTGTTTTTTTTATTGTTTTATTGCGGCGTACTGCATTTCAAAAATTTTAAGCGCGATAATCCTTTTAACACTTCTTGTCAAAAAGTTAATTGTTGCTCCAATGCAACGCCGAACAAGAAGTATAGCTTCAAAAAGCCTGAATTGAGTTATAGGCTTAAATCCTGCTTTATTTATAAAAAGGTACTCCCAACAAAAGGCAAACAATTACATCTAGAAGCTTTTCATTACCGTGGATCAAACTGGTGAATTTGAACTCTAGACACGTTTTATTAAAGATGAAAAACTAATTACAGGGACATAGGTCACGACTTACGGGGCATAAGTCCATAATTGACTAATATCCCATATGTCGGTTATGGTCTTATGTCCAACTCAGAATGTTTAAAAGTCCATCATTTTTTTAGAGGAGAGACATAATTCCACAATAATAGATCATTTTTAAAAACCAACAAGGTAAGGTTGCAAGTGTTTAAAGTGTCAGTAAAGCATATAACCATAGTAATTTAGGTATCGGAGATATACATGATGTCCCCTTTATTCCTCCACATAATCCACCTGCAACCCGAATTATTTCAAAAACCAAGTTTATGTAATTAAAAAGCATTTAAAAAGCTACAAATTTGAAGGTCAACTAAACTCAATAATTTCAATCATTTCAGATGTTGTCCGCTAACTTCAGACTTATTTTAGCGGAAAATTCAACAATTCAAAAACTATGCGAGCTACAAAAATGTTGGTTTGCGCAACAAATTAGCATTTAATAAGCTACAATTAATGAGATAAATTTTTTTTGATTCCGCCACAAAGTGTCCACCAAAGACCAAAGTAAGGAACGTAAATTTGTAACCATTATAATCGCCAGAGCAAAAATTAAATGAACTGTCAATTTTGTTTGCGTTTGCATTTTATCGCATACTTTTTTAGTATTGTGAAGAATGTCGATGAATAAGTACATCGAAAATTTAATCCATGCATTTTTTTGTCGAGCCGTTTGTATTCTTCACTTTTAATACTCCACAAACTCACAAATTGTCAATAATTGTATTGGCAAAACTTAAAATGGCCAGGTTCAGAAACGTTTGGGACTAAATATTTGTCAATATGACAGCTGATTCTTTTTAATTACAGAATTACCCTAACAGAATTAAATCTATTTGTGTGAAAAACGAGGTGAAAATTAATATTTTTTATTTATTAAAGTTAAGTGAAATTTGGTGTCTGCCTAATGCGATCTGTAAAATTCTCAAGTAAATTTCGAAATTTGACAATAAATATCCAAACTAATTTAGTCAATTTGACGTTGCCTAAATATCTAGTCCCTAATATTTCCTGAACGTGCCCAATCATTAATTTAAGAACTGACTTCCAATTTTTAAGATTCCATATAAAAACTGACAATTTTTTGACAGTTTTGTTTGCTATAAAGTATGAGATGAAAAGTAAGCCATAAAACATGCTTTTTATCGTACATTATAAATTCTATATCGGTCTCCTCTTACGATAATGAAAGTATTCTTTAAAGCTTGCTTTGGATTTATCGCTAATGGAGAACGCATGTTAAAGGCGGGAATTAAATTCGTAAAAAAAAGTATTTTAGGTTCGACATTATTTTTTAATGAGAACCTAAAAACAATTTTTTTTATTTTTCAAGGACAATGAACAATCTTTTCCATTTTTTGTTCTACTTCATAAGTTGAAGAAAAGTATCTTCTAAATGGTTCGTTAAGGTCTTATTATAAGGCTTACAATATTTGACAGTGTAAAAAAGTAGGACATCAAATCGAGGAAAGCTGAAATGACTATTAGTAGAGTAACTAAAGCAAATTATTAGGGAATTTAAAATTAAAATTAATTTTTTTTTAACAAAACCATTTTTTTTGCTTAAATTTCATACAACAAATGATAGCAAAAGATTCTCTAGGTAATTTAATCAAAATATATAAAAGGCAGTAAGGGACAATCTTCCATCGTTTAAGCGATAAATGCAATTTTCTAACATTCTGACCTCAAACACAAAAAAAATATTTTGAAAACAACGGCAACACCTATAATATTTTAAAATACATTTTTAAAATGCCAGAAGCTCATTCTTATCTCTTAAATTTAAATCCACTAAATTTAATCAAGACTTTTTGAAAAAATGGAATTAAAAAAAAAAATGTTATTAGAAAAATTTAAAATGACTTTTTTCCAAACTTTTTCTAATAAAATATGAATTTATTTAAAAAAAATTTTTGGCCATAAATATTATCAGTTGAATTTCGAAGCAAGAAAGGTAAAATATATCACACTTTTGAAAAAAAAAAAAAATGAAAAATTACTTCAATTTCAATGGTTTTTTTTAATTAAAACTGAATTTTTGCATTGAAATAATTATTTTTCTCAAAGACTGTGGTAAATAGGAACTTTAAATTTTTGCTATTTCACTTTCAACAGTAAGGGTTATTAAATGAATAAAAAATAATTTTATGTTTAGATGTTGAACTTAAAAAAAAAAATAAGTTACATTTTTTTTCAAAACTTTTATTAAAAAAAGTTCTTCGGAAATGAAATACTTTTTAATTTTTTTCATAAACCGTAATACAGATTGACATTTCCTTTTATAATTTGAAATCATAATAAATGCGGGCAAAAAAATTTGAAAATAAATGCATTTTATATTACGACCAAGTTTAAAAAACGACATGTTAAAATTTGTTCAATAATTTTTTTTTTCAAAAATCTTAGTTTAATTACCATTCTTTCCAAAGCCGTTCATTCAATTAACTTAATTTTAATTTTACATGTATGACTAAGCTTCTAGCTTATAAAAAATGTATATTTGAATATTGTAGGTGTTGTCGTTGTGTTCAAATATTTTTTTTTGTGTTTGAAGTCAATTAATAAGAAAATTGCATCTATCGCTTGAACTATGGAAGATTGTCCCTCACTCCCATATATTTTTTTTCCTAGAATTTGCTAGACAATCTTTTGGCATCAATTAATTTATAAGATTTAAGAAAACATTTTGAAAAAAATTTGTTTTTGTTCACAAAAATCTTCAAATAAATTTAAAAAATCAAAACGGCAACACCGGCAATTTTTAATCTATAGACTTTAAAGTATTTTTAATTACCGACGTTTGAAAAAAAAAGATCATCAAAATCTAAGCTGTTCGGCCGGGTTCCTTAATATTGCCAATTTTTGAGCTTTAGTTACTCCACTATATGTTTCATAAATTATAGAAGGAGTGACAAAAATTGATCTGATAACAATCCTCAGTGTCAGTTATCCAACAATCCAAAGCCAGCAGGTTATCGGAAATTAGAAGCACATTAGAGTGAAATAAGAAGATACAAAAAAATTATAACATCTCTGTTCTCGATGAAAAATTGTTTTTGAAAAGGCACGAACCCATGAATGTCGTACAAAAAGGCTGTTGGCTTCGAGCCAAAGCGCTTGGTAAAGACGTGAATGCCTTCCAGGGGCGCTACCATACCAACCACTTCTATAATAACGTAGGTATGTTTGTGTACACATAACATTGTCAAAAGTATATGGAATCCTTAATTCATCCTTTACTAAATTTGCATCCCAAAAAAGACAATTTTAGTTCGCTCACCATACAAATGGCTTGTGTGTTGTTTATCATAACCATGTTTTTGAAAGGAGCACTTGTTTTGAAATCAATTAAGGCTGTGACAACATTTTCGCAAATCCTTTTTTCCTATACCACACACACACACACGCATGAAAAATATAAACAAACACATTTACTTCCGGTGTCAAAAATAGGTAAAGACTTTAAAGTGCGTGTTACACACATTTTATGTCATTTTGTATGTGAAGTGAGAATTTGTTAAGAACTAAACCCTAATGCAGTTTGTATATAAAAGCCTAAAGGATGCCAGTTAAAATTATTCATTCACCATAACATTTGACAAAAAGCTTTTTGCTTTTTGCAGAAAAGACTAGATTATGCCTAGCCAAAAGCGCAGTGTTTATAAAGTCGACAGTTTAATGATCCTTTGAGCTGTTTTCATCATCATGAGGCATCACAGTGAAGTGAGTTAGCACGCTATAGCATGTGAATTTAAATAGACAGAATGTGGTTCACATACAAAAGGAGGACATTTAGAAGTAGAATAGAGAGGTTATTGTGGATCCTACCAAAGCTATATGATGAAGGCTGACGATTTTTTTGTTTTGTATTGTTTTTTGTTTGTTTTTTATCTTTTTCATTTAGTTGATGCCACAGACAGGCTTTTGGTAAAATATTAATTTGATTATACTAACAAAAGGTAGTTGCAGCATTTTAAATCATAAATTCTAATTTGATTGTTTAACAAAGTGGTACCTATGTGTCGTTTTATAAATGCAAATTAAATATTTTAATGAAAATGATTGAACAAAGGGATTTTTGTGTTAGACAGGATTTGTATATTGTTTCAAACTAATAGCGATTTTAATGAAACATTTATAAAAGAAATACAAAAAAAAAGCTTGCCGGATTATTGAAAATATTTAGTGGAAAGTGTTGATGTTATAATTGAAATTCGAATTAGTATCTAAATATTCTAGTTGGTTGGATAAAAATTGAGATATTGACATAAATAAAAACTCTATCGAAATTTATTGAGTAATTATTATATTTTGGTGTACCACAAATGCTTTAATTTAATGGAATATAATATTTGCTCTCTTTTCCGTGTATCGACGTGAAAGATGCCCCAGATAATTATTAAAATATGAGATATATTTGTGCTTTCTAAGAGCCCTTCTACGTGGTAAAGCTCGGATGTGATTTTGCTCCTCAGTCGTGAATTTAATTTGACTTTAGCTCAATTTATTCTAAGAAGTGCGACAGGGTCAATTTATTTTTTAAACTCTTTACTTTAATTTTTCTTAAATATAGTTGAATAGGAATATTTTCATTTTATAATAAAAAATTCGTAGGTAAGACTAAAAAAAAAATACATTTTTGAGCAAAGATTGATTTTTAACGTGTTTTTTGAGGGTTTTAAATTTTTTGCGTAGCTTTGCAACGATTTTTTATTCAAAAATCTAATTTCTTTTCATTTTAAATATTATCATTTATTAAAAGTTGCTTATAAAATAACAAGAAACCCCTTCGTTAATGGGTTTAGTTTAGTAAACCATTATATTTCTTGCTTAACAAAGAATTTTTGGAAATTCTTTATTTTTGTAATATCGTATTTATGCTGCTCTGAAGAAGGAAAAGTCATTTATCCGTTGTGATTTTTCAAAAAAAAAAAAAAATTTATTTTTTCAAAATTCTAAATTCATATTTTTGAAATGGTTACGGAGTTACGAATAACAGAGTTACGCGCGACAGAGTTACGGCCGTCAAAGTTACGCGAAACCGAAGTTACGAAAAACTAGAGTTACGAATTCTAAAGTTATGTTAAGCTATGACATGTGATTTATGGGTTGGCAAAAATTGCGAGGAACGATATGGAATTATGGAAATACAAACAAGAGATTAACATTTTTCTAATTGGTCAGAACTAAATGAGTTAAGCGAAAATGGGTGTTATTTAATCTTGTAAAATTTTGATTGGATAGGTATAGATATACGAAGTGGGTATTACAAAATACGTTATGAATAATTATATTAATTAATAGAAAAAAAAAAAATACGTAGGTGCAATATTAGTTGGAACCAACCCAAAAATCACATGTCATAGCTTAACATAACTTTAGAATTCGTAACTCTAGTTTTTCGTAACTTCGGTTTCTCGTAACTTTGACGCTCGTAACTCTGTCGCCCGTAACTCTGGTATTCGTAACTTCGTCGGTTTCCCCATATTTTTACTTGCAAGTATTGGGTTTCGTGAAGAAAAAAAAATTCAAGGATTTTGGGGTCGAATGCTCCTCTGTGCGTCGCACAGTGTGGTAATTCGCCAATCTGACTGGACAAAATAGAAAAAAAAAAGTTTAGCCACATTATTTAAAATCATGAGTTGAGCTTCTCAATACAATGGGTAATTGTAATTCATGTTTTGTTTTTTTGTTTTCATCTCGGATTAGCGTAAGATAAGCTTGAAAGTTGGTTCTTGTCAACTGTTGGATGGAGATAATACAAAGTATTCTATTTTTCGCTTGAGTTTGGTTGCCGATTAAAAACGCTGTGGTACTTTTTTTGTTGCAATTGTTTTTTTTTATTGTTAATCTACATTTGGAGGTAAAGTATTATAATTTTCATCTATTAATTACCATTGCAACTATTTAAAAAAAATAAATTCTGTAAGAAGGCTAGGAAGTGCAAAAAAAAAATATCTTTGTTTTTCAAATAGAGGTAAAGTTAATTTTTCCGCATTTTTCCGGTCTGAAATTAATTAATTAATGTTTTGTGGAGAGTTGTCATTAAGATTAGCTAGTTACATGTCTCGCGTTTTCTCGACCGCCATACAACTTTTTTCACTTTTCAAAATGAAGTCAAGATTTAAAAAAAAAACAAATTTTCGAAAAATGTCTCAAAACTGCCAAATAAGATCGAAAAGACAGTTTTTTTTTTTATCTTTTAATGAGCAGGTATCATCTTTGGAACATTTTTGAGGATAAACAAAAATTAAAAACATATATAAAAGTTTTGTGCTTCAAATTAAGCGAAAAAAAGACAAAAAAGGTGGAAGACACATTGGACCGCTCTTTAAACATGAATTTCATTTTACTTGACCAATATTATGTGGTAACTAAATAAACAAAAACAGTAGATAGTGAAACAAAAGTAGAAAAGAATTTTTAAAAATTAAAAAACGGGAAATATATAACAAACGGAAGGTTAAAAGTCTCCTAAGTGCACCTATCCATTAGGAAATAGTTAAAATCAGTAGAATCGCTCTCCGCAAATTTGAAAAAGCATATTCCAATAAAACCGTAAAGGATTTATCGAAATTTTCTTTGAGTGAAGGATCAAAATGTATAAAAGATTAAGTTTTGATCCTCTGGAACCACTAAACCACTGGAATTTTCAACTTATGAGGCATTATCATTTATGAATGATGCTTTTCTGTCGGAACATCTTAAACAAGTTCAATGCAAAAAGCAAGCAAGTGTTAAAGGCCAGAAATAGGGTCACGAAGAAATTTAGAGAATCATTAGCTTGAAAAACATCGAAGGTAATATAAACACAGCTGTTTTTAATAGGCCCTTATGTTTCAAGTTTGCATTGCACAAAAAGGAGTTACTTTTTTAAATTATCTGCAGATATTTTTAAAGGTGATGCCATTTTTTATAATTGTGAAACATATTTAATTAAAATCATTGCTAAAATTTTAATTTAAAGCATGATATTGAGAAAATAAATCATGTATGTCACCTGTCAAAAACGTGTGTAAAAGTTCTATTTCTTAATAAATACTAATAATTCTGCCTCTCTTTTTTCGTAAATAGCAATAGAGTTTTTATTTATTGAGATTTTTCAAGCGTTTTTTTAAATAATTAAGTATATCCAATCATAGAATATGTTTATGGAAACATAAGTTAAAATACTATTAAAATGCATTTTCTTCATCACTATTTTGACCCACTTTTTGCAGAAATTATAGATTTCTTTTCAAAAAATCTTTCTTTTTTATAGAATTTTATCTATTCACATTCATTTGTTTAAAACTGTTTAGAAAAAAAGTCGATTTAACGCGAGTTATTAATTTTGTCCAGCTAGATTCGTGATTGGCCACACTGTGCGGCGGCGCACAGTGTGGTAATTCGCCAATCTGACTGGACAAAATAGAAAAAAAAAGTTTAGCCACATGATTTTAAATCATGAGTTGAGCTTCTCAATACAATGGGTAACTGTAATTCATGTTTTGTTTTTTTGTTTTCATCTCGTATTAGCGTAAGCTAAACTTGAAAGTTGGTTCTTGTCAACAGTTGGATGGAGATAATACAAAGTATTCTATTTTTCGCTTGAGTTTGGTTGCCGATTAAAAACGCTGTGGTACTTTTTTTGTTGTAATTGTTTTTTTTATTGTTAATCTACATTTGGAGGTAAAGTATTATAATTTTTATTTATTAATTACCATTGCAACTATTTAAAAAAAATAAATTCTGTAAGAAGGCTAGGAAGTTTTTTCGCATTTTTCCGGTCTGAAATTAATTAATTAATGTTTTGTGGAGTGTTGTCATTAAGATTAGCTAGTTACATGTCTCGAGTTTTCTCGACCGCCATACAACTTTTTTCACTTTTCAAAATGAAGTCAAGATTTTCAAAAAAAAAACAAATTTTCGAAAAATGTGTCAAAACTGCCAAATAAGATCGAAAAGACAGTTTTTTGTTATCTTTTAATGAGCAGGTATCATCTTTGGAACATTTTTGACGATAAACAAAAATTAAAAACATATATAAAAGTTTTGTGTTTCAAGTTAAGCGAAAAAAAAGACAAAAAAGGTGGAAAACACATTGGACCGTTCTTTAAACATGAATTTCATTTTACTTGACTAATATTATGTTACTTTTTTAAATTATCTGCAGATATTTTTAAAGGTGATGCCATTTTTTATAATTGTGAAACATATTTAATTAAAATCATTGCTAAAATTTTAATTTAAAGCATGATATTGAGAAAATAAATCATGTATGTCACCTGTCAAAAACGTGTGTAAAAGTTCTATTTCTTAATAAATACTAATAATTCTGCCTCTCTTTTTTCGTAAATAGCAATAGAGTTTTTATTTATTGAGATTTTTCAAGCGTTTTTTTAAATAATTAAGTATATCCAATCATAGAATATGTTTATGGAAACATAAGTTAAAATACTATTAAAATGCATTTTCTTCATCACTATTTTGACCCACTTTTTGCAGAAATTATAGATTTCTTTTCAAAAAATCTTTCTTTTTTATAGAATTTTATCTATTCACATTCATTTGTTTAAAACTGTTTAGAAAAAAAGTCGATTTAACGCGAGTTATTAATTTTGTCCAGCTAGATTCGTGATTGGCCACACTGTGCGGCGGCGCACAGTGTGGTAATTCGCCAATCTGACTGGACAAAATAGAAAAAAAAAGTTTAGCCACATGATTTTAAATCATGAGTTGAGCTTCTCAATACAATGGGTAACTGTAATTCATGTTTTGTTTTTTTGTTTTCATCTCGTATTAGCGTAAGCTAAACTTGAAAGTTGGTTCTTGTCAACAGTTGGATGGAGATAATACAAAGTATTCTATTTTTCGCTTGAGTTTGGTTGCCGATTAAAAACGCTGTGGTACTTTTTTTGTTGTAATTGTTTTTTTTATTGTTAATCTACATTTGGAGGTAAAGTATTATAATTTTTATTTATTAATTACCATTGCAACTATTTAAAAAAAATAAATTCTGTAAGAAGGCTAGGAAGTTTTTTCGCATTTTTCCGGTCTGAAATTAATTAATTAATGTTTTGTGGAGTGTTGTCATTAAGATTAGCTAGTTACATGTCTCGAGTTTTCTCGACCGCCATACAACTTTTTTCACTTTTCAAAATGAAGTCAAGATTTTCAAAAAAAAAACAAATTTTCGAAAAATGTGTCAAAACTGCCAAATAAGATCGAAAAGACAGTTTTTTGTTATCTTTTAATGAGCAGGTATCATCTTTGGAACATTTTTGACGATAAACAAAAATTAAAAACATATATAAAAGTTTTGTGTTTCAAGTTAAGCGAAAAAAAAGACAAAAAAGGTGGAAAACACATTGGACCGTTCTTTAAACATGAATTTCATTTTACTTGACTAATATTATGTGGTAACTAAATAAACAAAAACAGTAGATAGTGAAACAAAAGTAGAAAAGAATTTTTAAAAATTAAAAAACGGGAAAAATATAAGAAACGGAAGGTTAAAAGTCTTCCAAGTGCACCTATGCATTAGGATAAAGTTAAAATCAGTAGAATCGCTCTCCGCAAAAATGAAAAAGCATATTCCAATAAAACCGTAAAGGATTTATCGAAATTTTCTTTGAGTGAAGGATCAAAATGTATAAAAGATTAAGTTCTGATCCTCTGGAACCACTAAACCACTGGAATTTTCAACTTATGAGGCATTATCATTGATGAATGATGCTTTTCTGTTGGAACATCTTAAACAAGTTCAATGCAAAAAGCAAGCAAGTGTAAAAGGCCAGAAATAGGGTCACGAAGAAATTTAGAGAATTATTAGCTTGAAAAACGTCGAAGGTAATATAAACACAGCTGTTTTTAATTGGCCCTTATGTTTCAAGTTTGCATTGCACAAAAAGGAGTTACTCTTTTAAATTATGTGCAGATATTTTTAAAGGTGATGCCATTTTGTATGATTGTGAAACATATCTAATTAAAATCATTGCTAAAATTTTAATTTAAAGCATGATATTGAGAAAATAAATCATGTATGTCACCTGTCAAAAACGTGTGTAAAAGTTCTATTTCTTAATAAAAACTAATTATTCTGCCTCTCTTTTTTCGTGAATAGCAATAGGGTTTTTATTTATTGAGATTTTTCAAGCGTTTTTTTTAAATAATTAAGTATATCCAATCGTAGAATATGTTTATGGAAACATAAGTTCAAATACTATAAAAGTACATTTTCTTCATCACACCCACTTTTTGCAGAAATTATAGATTTCTTTTTAAAAAATATTTCTTTTTTATAGAATTTTATCTATTCACATTCATTTGTTTAAAATTGTTTAGAAAAAAAGTCGATTTAACGCGAGTTATTAATTTTGTCCAGCTAGATTCGTGATTGGCCACACTGTGCGTCGGTCTGTGCGCCCATCTGTACATCGCGCTAGGGCCTAAACGGATGGATGGATTTGCTTGAATCTTGGTACAGATGATTTTTGCGTAATTTCTTAGACCCGTTTTTTTTTTTTAATTTTTTTATATCACCTTTTTAACGCATATCTCCCATATAACGTTTACGAGATATTGCAAAAAAAACGGCTCTAACGATTTTGATTAAAACAAAACTGCGTTTTTAGTATTTCTCAAAAAAATGCGGAGAAGGGAAATATGGCGTTGACGTTTTTTTTTTTTTTTTCAAAAATTGACATATTTTAAAATTTTATATATTTCATCAAAGCATAAGCCAATTTTAATATTTTATTCAAAATACAGACATGTATTTCTTAGGTATGTAAAATGTAAACAAAAATTTAAAGTTATTGAAAAAAACAATTTTTAAAATTTAATTTTTTTTATGTATGTACATATATTTTTGTTTTTAGTTTTTTTTTTCTCAAAACTTAACAAAGTCATAAATTTCAAATAGATATTTAAGATATCGATACTTTGAACTGCAAGAGCAAGTGCGTTCGACCAAGTCGTGTATTTTATTTAATTTTTGTTTTAATTTTTTAACATTTGTAGAAACATTTTTGTTGAAATCGGTTAAGTAGTTTACGAGAAGGTCAGAAATCAAGAAAATGGTTCTTGATGACTTTTAATAATGGATCAAAAAAGATTTTATGTATGACATTGCAGGTTTTCTTTTTAATCGAAACACAGTCACATACAAAAAATTCTGATCTGGGGGTGCGATTATGTTCTTTGTGTTTTTTTGGGTCGCTGAAACTGAATCCGAAGTGTAATTTCACCCCAACACGTCTGGTTTTCGAAATAAACTGAAAACAAAGATTTTCGTTTCAGGGTGTCTGTGTGTGAACACTTTTAAAGGATATCTAGAAAATCTGACGTGATCGAGTGAAACGGACATCGACAAAAAAAAAAAAAATAATACTATATTATAAATGCGTTGATTTTTTTTTTTCCACCATTCACATAATCACTGGCTCTATATGGGAAAAAAAATAAAAAACTCCAAACTCAATGGTATATGATAGGTATTGGTGAAGCGGTTTGCACTAAGAAAGGTTTTTACTCAAATCGCACATTTAATAGGGTAAAACGGGGCAAAATGGCAAATTGAAAAAATTATCTAAAATCTAAATGCGTTGTCGTAGAGAGTTGATTTTTTTTGCAATAGATAGATAATCATTTTTTATGTTAATGGACCTTTAGTAAAAAATTTTTAAAAATCTAAATCGGTAAGAAATCGTTAGGTTTTGAAAAGCTTATCAATTTGGGGCAAGTTGAGAAAGGGGTGATTACGAGAGAGGGGAATTTTTCTGGGAAATTTTGAATATACCAATGGATAGGTGGTGAAAAAATAGTCGAGACGTGTGTTGGGATTTTTTTTTTAAGTAACTGGTTTTTGAGATAGAGAGTTTTGAAAAACACCTATTTTTTGCGTGTTAAAATTGGGTGGGTTTTTATTTTTAGAAATATTTCCGAGTGCTCAAAAAATCTGAAAATTATAGAGTGTATAGGTGAAGTATGTATGAGTGTATGTGCAGAAAATTGGAACCGTTGAATGAAATTTTCCATCAAAATCGAGATGAAGAAGTTTTTTGGAGCCAAGTTTTTTGGTCATTTTTTCCCGTTTTTAACCGTTTTTTATTTTTATCTTTTTTTGTTTAACTCATAAATATATGAAATTTACAGGGTTGATAGATTGTTGTTAGGACTATACACTGAAAATAATAAATTTCGTAAAATTACGAAAATCGTTTCATACACTACATTTTCGTTGGCCCAACGAAACTTTCGTTGGCTCAACGAAAATATGTAATTTTTCGTAATATGAAAACCTTCATCAATTAATGAAAACGTTTCATACACTTTTTCTCCCTTTTTAGTGCCAAAAAATCCAATTCAATGAAAAGATTCATCAATTAACGAAAAATTTCATACACATTTTAAAGAATAAAATTAAGAATTTATTCTTCATATGCTAATGAAATATTACATTGGCTTATGAAAAAATACATCAAAAAAAAATCGTTGCCTTACAAAAAAAAAAAAAAACCTTGACTTGTGTGCATTTCTGTTTTAATGATTAAAAATTTAATCTTGTTGGATATAGTTCACATTAGGTTTTTGTTTAAAAATCTATGTAAGTTGAGCTAAATATAAAAATATTTGCGTTTTGACAAGGTGTCTCACGATAAGTCCAAGTGAGCTCCACCGGGTCGAAACGCCAATTTTTGGTTTGGACTGAATTAAATTAATAATTTAACAAGTCCAATAAATATATACTATAATCTACTAAAAAAATAATTAATAGGTACAACGAAAAGTTTCGTTAGCTAACGAATATTTTTTCGTAATTTAATTAAAATATTCATAAAATTTACGAAAAAATTCGTTAGCTTACGAAAGTTTTAATTAAATTTTACGTTAATCGATGAAAAAATTTCGTAAACTGATGTAAAACTTCATTAATTTTCGATCAAAAATTTTTATGAAAAATTTCATTAAAATACGAAAGTTTTCGTTAATTGATGAAGTTCTTCATTAACGTATGAAAGCCATTTCGTTGAGCCAATTAAATTTTTCATCGGCTGAAAATTAATTAAATTTTCGTTGGCTCAACGAATTTTTTCGTTGTATTTACGTAAGGATTTGGTTCAGTGTATGTGTACAAAATTTCAATCAATTTCGTAAACACAATTTTGAGATAACGGTAAATTAAAGTGTGAGAATTCAACAGGTTATAACTATTGATCTAGAGCAGATAGAAATTTTATTAAACTTTTATGAGCATCCTGATACAATTACCTTTCATTTGGTATATCACACATAACGGTAGACTAACTACAAGCTACACAATGTTAAATCAAGAAACTTGCGAAAACACTCAAAACACCAGTGGAGATCTGTTGATCATGAACAGTCACCAGTGTAGGAAGTACCGTAATCTCAGTCTGGAAATTCCACATGGTTGACTTTAAAAAATTCTAACTTTTCTTGTAGGCAACTTGGAAATAAGATTGAACCGTCATGTGAAAGGTAAAACAATAAGCTTTAACGTGATATAAAAATTTTAATAGGTTGCCATTGAAAAAAATTGATTTAATAGCATGAGAAGAAAAAAATAAATGTTTTTTTTGCTTTTTTTGATGAAAATACATTGAGTTCAAAAAATTCTAGCTCTTTTTGTAGATGTCTCATAGACCTGATATATATATATATTTTAAGCTAAGACAAGCTTTTATATGGTATAAAATTTTTTATAGGTTGTCATTAAAAAAAATTGAATAAATGACGTGTGAAGATAAATTTATAGGTTTTTTTTTGCTTTTTTTGATGAAAATGATTGTTTTCAATAAATTATTTTTATACTTTTTGAGCATTCTTGAAATTTTAATATGGCTTTATTCTTTATTAAATTTTATAAGCTTTTTCATGGTGTAATTTTTTTCTAAGCTTTTCATATTAAAAAATCGATATATTGATAAAAGAATAAAAAAAAAGTGTTTTTTTTTTGCTTTTTTTGTAAAATTTGATTGACTTTAAAAAATTATAACTTTTTTTCTACAAAACTTACAGATATAAATTAAGTCTCAATTTCTAGCTTAAGTAACAAGCTATAACATGGTGCTATTATTTTATTAATTTTTAAACAAAAAAGTTTTAAAAAAAAATCAAATAATAATATTTTTTTGTTTTTTTTTTCAAGAAATAAGAAAATTTAAAATATTACAATCTACCTACACATGATTTGTCACAGTTTCTTTGATACTTGCTTGATTTATCTGATTGAGGTATCAATGGAAAGGTAATATCACATATAAAATTAAAAAAATAAAATCTTTTGAAATTCTTAAAAAAAAATAAAGCAATAAACCGCTTTGATTACTCTTCTTATGCGTTAATTATAAATCTAATTTATTATTTTTTACACACACGTATGCTTAATTTGACATATCAAACATTATTGTACGTCAATTATAAGCGTCTTGAAAAATAATTGAATTGTGCTTATACGCAATTCTAAGCAAAATTCAAGGTATTTGGTTGGAAAAATTTCATATTCTAAAAACTCTGATGTTGATTTCAGAAATCCTCTTATTACTTCGGTATTTGTTTTTAAATCACAATAAATGGGGTCTCTAATAAATAATGATATTTAAAGCTGACATACATACATTTTGATCAAATAATAATACTGAAAATTACCATAATTTTTGAATGTTTTATTCCTAAAATACAATGTTTTCCAGTGTTTTATACTAATATTTTCTCTGTCTTTTTCTGACCACCTACATATACATTAGGGTGCTTCTTATATGGTCGAAAAAATCTTTTTTTTGATTTTTTAATGGGACACCCCTGCATAATTTTCTACTATATAAGCATAGTATATGGTATTTTTTCCGATTTTAATATTAAAATTTAGGGGTCGCTACCATTCACTAAAGATTTAAGTAAAAAAAAAAGATCAATTTCAACAAAATTTTTTTTTTGTTACAATAAAAAGTACGCTTAAGACCCGATTTTTCAATCTTCTAATAAACAGTCAGTTAACTGTCTGTCGAATAAAGATATAAGGCTCATAAACGATCAGATAAAATCATTGAATTTTTCAATTAAGAAAGATCACTCAGTTAGTTATTCTACAGATTAACACAAAAAAAAAAATGTCAAATTCAAAAATATTAAAAATTAAACTTCATTTTTATTCCGCTGTATTTTTATCAAAATTTCTTTCAAAACAGTTAAAGATTTAATATAAAGTACTTAATTCTGATTACAAATTTTAAAATTTTCTGAAAAAAAAAAACAAAATTTGGTGTATTTTTTAAAACTTTGAATTGTGGTAGCGACCCCTAGAACGTGTTTAAACTGGACCAAATTTTACCCAATTTATATTTAAGGCAGGAAGAACAAAATGAAAGGGTGTCATATTAAAATTTCGAAAATTGATTTTTAAGAAGCACATTATTATTTGTATTATCATTAAAAAGGGATCGGGTCAAAATTCTGGCTTCAAAATTCTGCTTTTCAAAATTCTGTTTTTTTAAAGAAAATTCTATTTTTCAAAATTCTGCTGTTTTTCTATTCTGCTTTTCAAAATTCTGCTTTTTAAAATTCTGCTTTTCAAAATTCTGCCAGCATTATACTTGAACAAAAAAATTCTGCCAATTCTGTTTTTTTTTTATAGCATATGCGCTGACTAAAGAAAAAAAAACCTCATTAATGTAATTCAACATTGGCACTTTCCTAAATTTTTTTGTTTAAGTGTCGCAAATATTTTTTAAAATGCATAGACTGACTTTCTTTCAAATAAAATCTATAACTTATTGGAACCGATGTTGTTTGATACAAGATATTCCTTTTCTTATTCAAATTTTTGAATATTCATTTTTATTTGATAAATTAAAAAAATTTGAATTATTTTCGGAAATGTTTAGTATTCAAAACCTTTCTTAATATTTTCAAATTTATTCATTTATAAAACAAAAATTAATATACATTCAAAGAATGCAAATTATGTAGGTAAGTAATCAAATAAACAGATAATTTTTCAAGAAGATGATTTTACAGAATTTTGCAAAAAATTAAAAAAGGGTTTGCAAAATGTTAAAAAGCGCGCGCTTTTGAACATTTTCCAAACCCTTTTTTAATTTTTTGCAGAATTTTGAAAAACAGAATTATGAAAAGCAGAATTTTGAAAAACAAAATTTTGAAAAACAGAATTTTGAAAAACAGAATTTTGAAAGCAGAATTTTGTAAAGCAGAATTTTGAAAGCAGAATTTTGACAAAAGAATTTTGACCCCGGCAGAATTTTGACCCCAACCCCATTAAAAATAGTACTCAAAATATTCATTAATATATTATAATAAAAATTATTGCTTTACAATGTTTACGAGTTTAAAAATAATTTTTGAAATATCACAAAATCAGAAATTAGGTAAATCTATGGAAAAGCACATCATTCCTCACAGTTTCATTAATAATTTCTGGATTTTTAATAGAACGGCAATATGATATATAAAATTTAAAAAAAAAATATAAACCTTGAATATTCTTAAAAAAACTCAAGCGAGAAAGTCTTAAATTCCAAAAACAGACTAAATATTGCACTTAACTGTTATGATTATATTTTTTCCGCAAACTTGATAAATTTAATTAATTTTTTAAAACAATAAGCACTTTAGTTGACATATCAAACATTATTCTACGTCAAATAAAAGCTTCATGAAAAATAATTGAATTATATAGTGGAGTAACTAAAGCTCAAAAATTGGCAATATTAGGGAACCCGGCCGATCAGCTTAGATTTTGATGATCTTTTTTTTCAAACGTCGGTAATTAGAAATACTTTAAAGTCTATAGATTAAAAATTGCCGGTGTTTCCGTTTTGATTTTTTAAATTTAATTGAAGATTTTTGTGAACAAAAACAAATTTTTTTCAAAATTTTTTCTTAAATTTCATAAATTAACTGATGCCAAAAGATTGTCTACGAAATTCAAGGAAAAAAAATATATGGGAGTGAGGGACAATCTTCCATAGTTCAAGCAATAGATGCAATTTTCTTATTAATTGACTTCAAACACAAAAAAAAATATTTGAACACAACGGCAACACCTACAATATTCAAATATAGATTTTTTAAAAGCTAGAAGCTTAGTAATATATGTAAAATTAAAATTAAGTTAATTGAATGAACGGCTTTTGAAAGAATGGTAATTGAACTCAGATTTTTGAAACAAAAAAATTATTGAAAAAATTTTAACATGTCGTTTTTTAAACTTGGTCGTAATATAAAATGCATTTATTTTCAAATTTTTTTGGACGCATTTACTATGATTTTAAATTATAAAAGGAAATGTCAATATGTATAACGGTTTATGAAAAAAATTAAAAAGTATTTTATTTTCGAAGAACTTTTTTTAATAAAAGTTTTGAAAAAAAATGTAACTTATTTTTTTTTTTAAAGTTCAACATCTAAACATAAAATTATTTTTTATTCATTTAATAACCCTTACTGTTAAAAGTTAAATAGCAAAAATTTAAAGTTCCTATTTACCACAGTCTCTGAGAAAATTAATTATTTCAATGCAAAAATTCAGTTTTAATAAAAAAAAAACCATTGAAATTGAAGTAATTTTTCATTTTTTTTTTTAAAGTGTGATATATTTTACCTTTTTTGCTTCGAAATTCAACTGATAATATTTATGGCCAAAAATTTTTTTTAAATAAATTCATATTTTATTAGAAAAAGTTTGGAAAAAAGTCATTTTAAATTTTTCTAATAACATTTTTTTTTTTAATTCTGAGTTTGAGGACCATTTTTTCAAAAAGTCTTGATCAAATTTAGTGGATTTAAATTCAAGAGATAAGAATGAGCTTCTGGCTTTTTAAAAATGTATCTTAAAATATTGTAGGTGTTGCCGTTGTTTTCAAAATATTTTTTTTGTGATTGCCTTTTATATATTTTCCTTAAATTACCTAGAGAATCTTTTGCTATCATTTGTTTTATGAAATTTAAGCAAAAAAAATGGTTTTGTTAAAAAAAAATTTAATTTTAATTTTAAAAAATAATACGGCAACACCGGCAATTTTTAATCTATAGACTTTAAAGTATTTTTAATTACCTACGTTTGAAAAAAAAAATCGTCAAAATCAGAGCTGTTCGGCCGGGTTCCCTAATAATTTGCTTTAGTTACTCTACTAATACTTATGCGTAATTCTAAGAAAAATCTAAGGTATTAGGTTTAAAACATTTTCGTAATATAAATTTATTTTTCAAATTTTTTGGCCACATTTATAAAGATTAAAAAAGGAAATATCAATATGTATTACAGTTTATGAAAAAAATTAAAAAGTACATATTTCCTTTTCGATTTCAATTGAAGTTAAAAAAAAATTAACTTATTTTTTTTTTTAAGTTCAACATTTAAATATGTATAAAGCTATTTTTACTTCATTCAATAGCTCTTATTGTTGAAAGTTAAATAGCAAAAGTTTAAAATTCTTATTTGCCAAAGTCTTTGAAAAAATCAATTATTTCAAAGCAAAAAATCAGTTTTTATCAAAAAATCCAATGAAATTGAAGTAGTTTTTAATTTTTTTTTGTTTTCAAACTGTAATAAAAATTACCTTTTCCTCTCCATAATTCATCTGATTATAATAATGGCCAAACACTTTTTCAAAATAAATTTGAATTTTACTACGAAAAAGTTTGAAAAAAGCCATTTAAAAATTAGTAGTAACTTTTTTTCCAATTGAGGACCAATCTTTCAAAAACTCTTGATTATAGTGAATTTAAATTTTTACAGATGGAAATTAAATTCTGGCTTTTTAAAAACGTGTATGCAAATATTGTAGGTGCTGCCGTTGTGTTCAAAATATTTTGTTTGCGTTTGAAGTCAGTTTGTGAGAAAGTTGAAGATTGTCTTTTACTACCACATACTTTTTTTTCCCTTAAATTACCTAGAGAATCTTTTGGTATCATTTATTTTTTGAAATTTAAGCAAAAAAAAATGTTTTTGTTAAAAAAAATTAATTAAAAAAAAAAAACAGTACGGCAACATCGGCAATTTATAAACTGTAGACTTAAAAGTATTTTTGATTGCCGACGTTTTAAAAAAAATCAAATCTGTTCGGCCGGGTTCCCTATTAATTTGCTTTAGTTACTCCACTTATAAAAATTATTGCAATGTCTACGAGCTTCAAATTAATTTTTCAAATATCATAAAATTTAAAATTTCATAGGTAAATCTATGAAAAAGTTGAAATATTGTAAACCACCTGCACATTATTGCTCACAGTTTCCTTAATAATTGCTGGATTTTTATATCACTAGAAATGCAATATGATGTACCTATAAAATTAAAAAAATAGATAAAAACTTTGAAAATTTTGAAAAACTAAAGCAAGAAAGTATTAAATTCCAAAAACCGACTAAATATTACACTTTTAACTGTTATGATTGCATTTTTTCCGCAAACTTGATAAATCAAATGTGCGTCAATTACAAGCTTCATGAAAAATAATTGTATTATACTTATGCGTAATTCAAAGCAAAATTCAAGGCCTTTAGTCAGAAAATGAATTAATTTTTAAGCTCTGGATGAATCTTAAAAAACAATTAACTATAAATTAGGAAATTAATTTTTGATCATTATAAATCCGATTAATGAAAGCTTATTAGGGGAAGTGGGGCAAGGCCGCCTGCCCTTTCAGTGTTTGACTGTGTTAAAACCAATAAAAAACTTCTTCTAATTAAAGTAAAGGGGCATATTAAAAGTCGTTTTAAGACCCCGGTTTATCTTAGACTACGGTTTACCCAATGTTATTTAAATAGGATAAACTCCAGTCTTTCTTAGTAATAACTAAGACAGCGTCAATGAATATGGCCCATAGTCTTTATTCTATAAGTTTTTTTTTTTTTTAGAAACTCTCAAAATTAATAAAAAACACTGAAAAGAAGATAATACGTTTTGAAAAACATCAAACAAAAAACTTTCTTGCTTCCACATGAGTGTAAGACTGCCCTATCAAATTTTGTTGGTAACAAAATTGTTTCTTTTGTTGACAATCTATTTGTAATAATAATAACACACGTAGAATAATATTTTCATTAGTTCTTCCACCAGCCATTTATATTTTTGGCAACTTTAACGGATACCTTATTTTTTCACTTTTTTTAGCTACCAAAGCTTTCAATTTCGCCCAATGCACCAGTCATAGGTATCCTATCTGATTTTAATATTTTTTTTAATGTTGTCTTTACGACTATACATCTTTCACAGAAAATACTTTTGAATATTTACTATCTATTATAGAAAAGGAAATGCTAAAAATACTACTGACATACATACCAGAAGGCACTTATTTTATGTTACAAGTGTTGCCAATATTACTTTTTTTCATGCAACAAAGTGCAACGCACTTAACCCTAGATGAATTTTTAACAAAAAAGAATATGTATTAGAAATTGCAATTTTATATGAAAATATGAATATTTTCAAGCGTATTTAGCAAATATTTTCTTTCCTTTTATTAAATAATTTAATTTTTTTTTTTGTAAAAAACGCAATTTTTTTTTAATAAATCTTTTAAAAATTATATTGCTTATAGTCTTTTACTATCATATTTTGTTTTCCTTAAATTACGAAGAGAATCTTTAGTATCATTTATCTTATGAAATTTAAGCAAAAAAATGGTTTTGTTAAAAAAAATTTAATTTCATCGGCAATTTTTAAACTATAGACTTTAAAGTATTTGATTGCCGACGTTTAAAAATAAAAAGATCATCAAAATCAGATCTGTTCGGCCGGGTTTTCTAATAATTTGCTTTAGTTACTACACTAATAAAAATTATTGCTTTATAATGTCTACGAGCTTCAAATTAATTTTTCAAATATTATAAAATTTAAAATTTTATAGGTAAATCTATGAAAAAGTTGAATTATTGTAAAACACCAGCACATTATTGCTCACAGTTTCCTTAATAATTGCTGGATTTGTATATCAATAGAAATGCAATATGATGTATAAAATTAAAAAAAAAAAATAAAAACCTTGAAAACTTTTTGAAAAACTAAAGCAAGAAAGTCTTCAATTCCAAAAACTGACTAAATATTACACTTTTAACTGTTATGATTACTTTTTTTTTCGCAAACTTGATAAATTAAAAATGTATCCATATCAAACATTATTGTGCGTCAATTACAAGCTTCATGAAAAATAATTGAATTATCAAGCGGCACGGTAGTGCCCAGCCAAGTTCTCTAGCAACTTTGGCACTACACCTTTATTTACAGGAAACAACTCAGGCCATTTTCGACCCCCCTCTAACTTCCACACCAAAGATGCCAGAAATTTCATTACATTTGTTGAGCTAGTTTCTGAGATAAAGGACTTCAAAAATAGCGAAAACAGTAACTGACTCACTGACAGATCATCAAAATTATGGAGACCTTCCCGCTATCGTAGAAACTTGAATTTTACATGGTGATAGGACTTGTGGTGTATACAAAGGAAAACAATTTAAATCTGAGAATTTCGACCAGGGGGCGTGGCGACCGCCCATTTCCGCTGAATTTTCATCAAATATTATAGAGCACTTCTGATTATCGCAGAATGTTGAAATTTTGTAGAACGGTAGAGCTGGTAGTTTATACAAAGGAAAAAATTTAAAATTTGAGAATTTTAGCCAGGGGGCGTGGCATCCGCCCATTTCCGCTGAATTTTCATCAAATATTATAGAGCACTTCTGATTATCGTAGAATCTTTAAATTTGGTAGAATGGTAGAGATGGTAGTTTATACAAAGGAAAAAAAATAAAGTTTGAGAATTTCAGCCAGGGGGCGTGGCAACCGCCCATTTTCACTGAATTTTCATCAAATATAGAGATTTTCAATTCTACAGCCATACCTTGCAAAAAGTAGTGAAATCACAACAAAAACATTACTGTTAAAAAAAGAGTCAAGTTATTCTATGTTGAAATTATGCTGGCACAAAAAGTATTGAGATATAAAAGTGTACCAATTTCTAAAGCTTGGGTTCAAATTCGTATCAATAAAATTTTGATTGTTTACTTGGCAAATTTTTGAAATAACTTTAAAAATCGGTATTTAAAACAAAAATTGTCAAGTAAGCAATCAAAATTTTATTGATACGAATTTGAACCCAAGCTTTAGAAATTGGTACACTTTTATATCTCAATACTTTTTGTGCCAGCATAATTTCAACATAGAATAACTTGACTCTTTTTTTAACAGTAATGTTTTTGTTGTGATCCTTATCTCTAAAGCAAAATTCAAGGCTTTTAGTCATAAAATGAATTAATTTTTGAACTCTGGATTAATCTTAAAAAACAATTAATTATAAATTCGGAAATTAATTTTTGATCATTATAAATGCGATTTTAAATGAAAGATAACATTCAAAGCTTATTAGGGAAAGTGGGGGAAAGGCCGCCTGGCTTTTCAGTGTTTAACTGTCTTAAAACCAATAAAAAACTTCTTCTAATTAAAATAAAGGGGCATTAATAGTCGTCTTAAGACCCCGGTTTATCTTAGACTGGGGTTTATAAAATGTTATTTAAAAAGGATAAACTCCAGTCTTTTTTAGTAATAACTTAGACAGCGTCAATGAATATGGCCCATAGTCTTTTTTCATTAAGTTTATTATTTTTTTTAGAAACTCTCAAAATTAATAAAAAAAAAAACACTGAAAAGAAGGCCCTCATGGCCCCACATGAGGGTAAGACCGCCCATTCAAATTTTGTTGGTAGACAAATTGTTTCTTTTGTTTTAAATGCAATCTATTTGCAATAATAACACACATATGATAATATTTTCATTAGTTCTTCCTCCAGTCATTTATCTTTCTGGTAACTTTAACGGGTACCTTCTTTTTTCACTTTTTTGAGCTACCTATCTGATTTTAATATGTCTTTTAATTTTATCTTTACGACTTTACTTCTTTCGCAGAAAATATTTTTGAATATTTACTATCTATATAGAAAAAGAAATGCTAAAAATACTACCGATTAACATGAACGATAACATTTAATGAAAAATCACAAAATTTACTGTCTCAATTGAACTTGCTCAAACTTACAAACGTAGTCGACCACATTGTATATATATTTCTATACTACTATCATGAAGTCGAATTTAGTATTACTTTATGTCACAACTATTTTGAGGTAGCGATCAGTGCATTTATTTCATACAAATTCTGTTTTTTTAAGCTCCCACTAGAGTTTCTAAGATCGTTTGTCTCCATGATAGTACTATGGAAATATATATACAATGGTCGACCATACCAGAAGGCACTTATTTTATGTTACAAGTGTTGCCAATATTACTTTTTTTCATGCAACAAAGTGCAACGCACTTAACTCTAGATGAATTTTTAATAAAAAAGAATATTAGAAATTGCATTTGTTTTTGTAGGCTTATATGAAAATATGAATATTTTCAAGCGTATATTTATTTTTTTTTTTTTTTGTAAAATACGCAGATTTTTAAAAATTATATTGTTTTTTAATACTTTTGAGTACTTATGACAGTTTTGTTTTTGAAGTGAAAACTTCTTTAGTATCGTAGTGATTTGAAACAAGATGAAACGAAAAAGCGACACGAAAAATAATTTGATTATAACTTCTTTGTTTTAATAGATAGATAAATTAAATTTATACTGTAGATAGGTAATTAAATAAACTATGACTGTGCAATTTCATTTTCATTCAATTTCTATTAATTTTCTATTAATTTCATATACAATATCCTGAGATAATTATCATACAATCAGAAATCAATATTATGTTCCGTCAATAGAAAGCATGAGAGATAATTGAAACAGGAGATTTACCTATAATAAAATTTTGTAGATTCAAAAGTTGATACTTGATCATCAAAATACATAATATTGTTTAAGTTATAATAAACTTTGCATATAAACAAACTCAAACCCACTTTACTGTTAACCCCACTAAAACTTTAACCCCACCCTTATTCCTATAACGTGTCCAAGAAGTAGTTTTTTAAATGATTAAATGTATTCATGTGTACAACAAAAACAAAAAGAAGCAACAAGCACCAAACAGCAAACAAGGACCAACAAACAACCAAACAACTTAATATCAAAAAAACAAACACCTAACAATAAACATAAAACAATGAACATCAGAGAATAAACAACAATTAACAATCGACAGACAAAAAACAAGAGGCAGCCAAACAATTAAATCATTATACAACTAAACAACAAAACACTTACAACAAACGAACAATCAAACAAACAATCAAACAAACAATCAAACAAACAATCAAACAAACAATCAAACAAACAATCAAACAAACAATCAATCAAACAAACTAAACAATCAAACATACAATCAAACACAATCAAACAAATAATCAAACAAACAATCAAACAAACAATCAAACAATCAAACAAATAAACAAACATACAAACAATCTAACCAACATTCAACTATATACATAAAACACTATATACATAAAACACTATTTGATTGCACTCATAACCATAGCAGCGAAGCGCTATGCAACGGGCAGGTCGGCTAGTAAATGTATAATTTACATAGTCGCTTTTCTAGTACAGATTTTTTTGTGCGGATGTGATATGCGTTGCGTATGGCCTTTTTTTATTCCCAATGCCAATGACCATCTGAATATTTTAACCAATTTTTTTTTAAATCCACCATTATTTTAACAGGGTTTTTTGGTACTTGTTCCACAACGTTCTCTCTTCACCCTTTCACACAAAATAATTCGATGCACACTTTTTTTTCAAAAGTGAAGACGGTTTTTTTAAAAACTGGATTTGATATGTTTGGGTCCAATTTTACTTTTAATTATTTTTAGATTTTAAATAACTTGCATATACCTAAGAACAGTTTTTATGAATAAAAATAACACGGTGCGACACTGAAAATACACCCGAGAAATAACATAGTGTAGGCTGTTCGTATGGTCGAATAATGCATAAAAATATTTTTGTTATATTTTTGGAACCCTCCATTTTTTTTTTATTTACAAAAAACCATTTTTACAGACCTTACGATGTAATCTATCAATATTTCAGTCATTTTTCTAACAACTCTCAATATGTTATATGTTTTTGGAAAGAGGATTTCCAGACCTTTTGAATGATGTATATAAGTCTATTGTTTAAACAAATTAAGTGTAGGTTTTTATCCCACAAATCTTGAAAAAGTGATTTTTTCCCCAATTTTTTCAACTTTACCCAATTTTTTTTGCAAAATAAAACAAACAAAAAAATAAAGTAAGATTATATTCTGAAAGAATATATATTTAGGCACAAATTGGCGTATTTTTTTATTGAATTTGACCAAAACTGCGGAATCTATGCTATTTTTTCGTAAATAGAAAATGTGGCTTTTCATGATGTGAATTGCAAGGTGCACAATAGGGTGTTCATTATTTTAAAATAATAAGAATTTCTATGCTCCTAGGATCTTATATGGTTGGAAATAAACTAAAAAAAATATTTTCCAAGTTTCAAGTCTCTAACTTAATTTTAACCTGTGCCGGCAAGCGGTTGAAGTTTCTTATGGGAATAACTTGGGGTTTCTTGGACCTTGTTCGATCAATTTTAAATTCCAGCCAAACCATTCGTTCAAAAAATTTAAAACTTTACAGACTCAAATTTAATAAGTGTAGCTATCATGTGAAAATTTTTCAGAATTTTAATTGTTATAATTTTAGAGATTTAGCTTGGTAAAAAAAGTCATTTTTTCAGACTTTTTCAAAAATCGCTTTTTACACGTTTAATGCCAAAAATTTAAAAAACATACATTTTCATTCACAAATAAGCATAGCATGTATATTTAAAATGCAAATTCAATTCATAGTTATATAAAAAATTAGTTTTGTATTCATTCTTCAAGTCACATCGATATTCAAAAAACGTGTTCCCGATTTAAGAAAAAGTACTGTAGTAAATAAACAAAAAACTAATTAATTATATAACTTTGAATTGAATATAAATTTTAAATATAAATACTACGCTTATTTGTGTTTAAAAATGTATGTTTTTTAATTTTTTGACATTAAACGGGTAAAAAGCGATTTTTGAAAAAGTCTGAAAAAATGACTTTTTTTACCAAGCTGAATCTCTAAAATTATAACAATTAAAAATCTGAAAAATTTTCACATGATAGCTACACTTATTAAATTTGAGTCTGTAAAGTTTTAAATTTTTTGAACGAATGGTTTGGCTGGAATTTAAAATTGATCGAACAAGGTCCAAGAAACCCCAAGTTATTCCCATAAGAAACTTCAACCGCTTGCCGGCACAGGTTAAAATTAAGTTAGAGACTTGAAACTTGGAAAATATTTTTTTTAGTTTATTTCCAACCATATAAGATCCTAGGAGCATAGAAATTCTTATTATTTTAAAATAATGAACACCCTATTGTGCACCTTGCAATTCACATCATGAAAAGCCACATTTTCTATTTACGAAAAAATAGCATAGATTCCGCAGTTTTGGTCAAATTCAATAAAAAAATACGCCAATTTGTGCCTAAATATATATTCTTTCAGAATATAATCTTACTTTATTTTTTTGTTTGTTTTATTTTGCAAAAAAAATTGGGTAAAGTTGAAAAAATTGGGGAAAAAATCACTTTTCCAAGATTTGTGGGATAAAAACCTACACTTAATTTGTTTAAACAATAGACTTATATACATCATTCAAAAGGTCTGGAAATCTTCTTTCCAAAAACATATAACACATTGAGAGCTGTTAGAAAAATGACTGAAATATTGATAGATTACATCGTAAGGTCTGTAAAAATGGTTTTTTGTAAATAAAAAAAAAATGGAGGGTTCCAAAAATATAACAAAAATATTTTTATGCATTATTCGACCATACGAACAGCCTACACTATGTTATTTCTCGGGTGTATTTTTTTTTTTATTTTGTAGCACAGTGTAATATATATAGGTAAATCATGTAACCCGCAATTTTGTCTGTTCGTATGTAATTGGAGCCATAGTCTAAGCCGAGCGATTTTCTTTTAAATTAACAATTAATAGTTTTAAGTGATTGAACATGAGATGTTTGCAGCTTAAGAGATTTGGAAAAGCCTTCAATTTTTTTTTGTAAGAAAGTCTGTTGTAATTTTGGTTTAGCTCAAAAGCAGTTATGAAGCTCGAAATGAAAGCCTCACTATTTTTGAAAATTTGATATGGCAAAATAAGATGTCGGGAGCAATAGTAAGGACACTTGGCGATTATTGACAAAATCCTGAATTAGAACAAAACCAAAAACCCAATGAGATTTAAGAGTGGGTATTTCTGATGTGTCGGATCGAAATAATTTTAATGAATTCAAAGAGTGAAGCTCCAAAATAAAATTTAAGCTTGATTTTGGGGCAAAAAACCATCTGATAAAATTCAACTGTTTTTTTTTTTTTTTCTGAAGAGGAGGAGCAACAAGGATCAGTAAAAATCAATGTTAAAAAAAATTGGTCAATTTTTAATTGCAAACACGCTGGGAATTATTCATTCTTTCTTGTATGCTACCAAAGGACGAATCAAACCTAAGTGATGGCCAAATGAGGATTGAAGAACCCAATACTGCAGATTTCAAGAGCTAAGAGCTTGTGAAGTAAAACATATATAATTTTTGACGTCAATCCAATAACACAGTTACTTTTGGATTGTGTTCTATTTTAATCTCTATATTGAAATCAACTAAAAGGATCCTTCAATAAATAGAATTACGTTTGTAGACGTAACGAAATCGTTTAGCTTCATTTGTTTCTCCAAACGTATACAATGAAAACAATAAAACACCCAATGCCAAAGCTAAAACAATATAAGGAGAAAAGAAGATTAAAGGCTTTTATGCAACAATAACTTTTTAAGTACATTACACCACTACCACCCGTTAAGCCCCAAAGTTTAGGATCAATGTTTACTCAATCAAATACTCATAACATTTCTCATGTACACACACTCGTACATACTCTATACACAGAATGCAATTATCAAAGCAAAGTGAATGCCATTTATGGACACAAATCTCTTTCGATTTAGATGAATTTCGTCCATTATTGTCACGATTTACAGCTTTGCCGCATAGAGGAAAGCTGTAACCGACCGATTCCGTCCTCTATTCGACATCTCAGAAAGGGTCGGCCGCCCATCACTTCATTTCCTTTTTGCAACATCAATAAGCCCTCTCTGTGAGATCGTTACATTTTACATCCTGGCCATATGTATATGTATGTAGTGTGAGCCTTGACGTAATTGTCCACACATGCGAGTGAACGACACGACAAAACTCGAAGTCAAGCATAAATTGTCCATAAAAAATGTAAAAAAAAAAGAAAAAAACATCATAGCGTTCAGTAAATCAGCGCGCAAATTATTATTGTCGGGTCGCGAAACACCAGCAGTTGTTGGAAAATGAGAAAACCTTGGAGATTTATGCCACAATATCCATCCATTCACTGAGGGAGACTGCAAAACCGAAAACGAAAACCAAGTACAGGATTGCGGATTGTATAACAGAGCCGTAGATAGGTTTTTGTACTTGAAGGGCTTTACCAACAATTTGTCATTTATTGAAGTAAAGATTAATTAGTTTGGAGTATATACATCGATAAAGAAAGTTTATGGCACATAAGTTTGTATCAAATATGATAATACAGTAAAGTAGAGTCAGTAATATCGTTATTCTGGCTTGAATTATTTATAAAGCATAAAATAATCTTCCTTTAAGTAAAAGGCCAATTTTTGAACGATTTTTGGCAGTGTAAACTATTTCTTACCGATGATAGCATATGTCAACTTGGGCGATTAAAGTTGTTCACTGTGGTGTATGAGTAACTTTTTTTTTTACAGAAACAAGTATTTAATTTTATTCTAATCTTGAGCAATTAATCAGAGAAATTAGCCTTTTGATGGGTCATGCAAAGTTGTTGACAACTTATTTAAAATAATTTCAGATAAGGAAATGCGAAATGTACCATACATCTAGAACGGATGAAGAACATGTCTTATATTTTTAGAAATACCTTTTTACAAAAATATTTTTAAAAAATACTTTAAACAAAAAAATTAGGGTGAACAAAATCACAATTCTCTTGGTAAGAAGATGTCAAAAGCTAAAGTTACAATAAAATAAAATTTGCCATTACAATAACTTACAAAGAATTGTTTTAAAATATTGGTTTTTCAGTTTAACCAACATTTAAATATAGGATATTTTTTATTAATTGGGACAGAAATTACATATAACCTTGCAAGTTCTGCTTGAGTATGCTAAAACATATTATTTCCCAAATAATTATCATAAAACGATTGCACCGCGAACTGAAAAAAATCTGAAATTTAAAAAAAATAAATTTCAAAAAGTGCAAAATTACTAAAACATAATTTTAAACATAAACGAACAAAAAATCTATGTAATTGACTACATTAAGATTTATTCGTCACCCTAGCTGAGGACTTCTTCTTCTTCCTTTTTCTCGGCGCTGTTATGATCTCGATGTCGAGGGGATCATAACCTTCCCACGTTACTGCTTCACAATAGTGATCCGCCTGTAGGGTTCGCCGGGTTGACCTCAGAAATCGGCGGCAAGCCTCCCGGTTTTGTATTGTTCCGTTTCTGAGGCCAACTGAATGCTGGTGTTTTTGCATTTGCTTGTACCAGGAGTTTTTAGGCCTACCTTTCTTTTTATTTCGTGTTAGAACGTTATATGATATTGCTTTTTTGACGGGGTTCTCAGGATCTCTCCTTTGAACATGGCAATACCAACTGAGTCGGTCGTGTTCAATTTTTTGGGAGATGGTATTTTTAACATGAAGGCTTCCTCGGATCTTCGTACTTCTAATTCTATCAAGCTTTGTTACTCCTGCTGTCATGCGAAGCATCTTCATCTCAGCTTTTTGTACATTGTCCAACATTGTGAACCGTATGTGAGTGCTGGACGCACAACTGCGGTGTAAAGCCTTCCTTTCAGCTTAGGGGGCATTTTTCGATCACAGAAGATAGCAGAATTTTCCCGCCACTTCATCCACCCTACGCTTACGCGATGATTGATATCGTCATCACAAGTACCTTTGTTATTTATCATAGACCCCAGATATTTAAACTTTTCACACTTGGGAAGCACTACACCATTCAAATAAATGTCAGGAATAGGCCTGTGTGGATCAGAAAATGGGCAGCATAGGTATTCTGTCTTTTTCGCGCTTATGCGGTACCCACTACCTTCTAGAACATCCACCCATACATCAAGTGCTCGTTGCAGGGATATCGGGTCTTCACTTATGATGGCTCCATCGTCAGCCTAGCTGAGGACTGCACAAACATAAATTATCCCTTAGCATTGTGGTGTTGCCATCACTATTAATCTCTATTTCTGATTTTATTCGTCTTGGAGTGCAGTCTTCTTTCTCCATTTTTAATCTCCAGTTGTCTTAGAGGAAGACATATTTGCTTTGAAAATATGAGATCAAGTTATTTGTATTCTTGTCAGAATTCATAATACTGATTTTTTAAATTTTTCTTATTTTTTGGTACAGCGGGGTGTATACGTACTTTTTTTTTTTTAAGATAGAGTTTTACTTTCAAACGCAAAAAAAAACTGATTTTTTATAGGTAAGTTTTAACTTGTTACACGTCAGAACGAGTGATTAATAACATAAAATTCTAGAACATTTCATCGAATCCATTAAGTAGACGACCTAAAAGATCGATTTTTCTTTAAATCACACTAGGCTCTATAAAAGGAAAATAATTGGCTTCATTATTATCAGTGAGTTGTTCTTCATTTTGAAGCATCATAACTATGCTGGAACCCACGTATATTTAAAAAAACAATCTTAGCTCATGGCAAATGATCTTAGGGTATCTTTCGATTCTGAAAAAAGTTTTAGCTGAACAAACACTACACATAGGTTCATATGCATGAGCTTAGGCTCTTATATCACTTTTTAGTTCATTTTATTGAGATCTATCTTATTTTCTTGAGACAGATCTCAAAAAAGTGTACTGAAAAAAGAGATAGAGCTTAAGCTAATTCTTTTTGCATATGAGCCATAATTATGAATTGGCCCTATTGCAACAACCACTTTGCACTTTGCATTTTGCAACTTTGCAAAATAAAGTGCTTCACCAAAAATTAAAAGTCCCCAACTTAGCACTTTGCAATTTTTGATGTTTCTTTTTTGCAAAGTAAAAAGTGCGGGCGTTTCACCAACTAAAAATGGAACTTTTGCGTATTTTGAAAAGTTGAAAAGTCAACAATGTTAATAGGGTTTTAACTTCTTTTCGTTGTTAAAAAAGTTGAGATCTTGTGTTTTTTTTTACTAAAACAACGATATCTTTCGAAATTTTGCTGTACTTTACTATTTAATTTCTTATTTTTTTGGTCATAGTTACTTAGAATGTAGCTTTACTGCAATTTGTTTAAAGATGAAAATAACAAAAAATTTAATAACAATAATATACATTGTTGTTTTGTGCCCCTTCAAGATGTTGTTGTTGTTCAAAGATTATAATGGAATTGCAGCCTATAACTGCAAGTATGAAAACGTACGAAAAATGAAATTTTTTTGTTTAGTAAAATATCTTTGCATAATTTTGAATAAGTTGGTTGGCAACGCTTGAAGAGTGCCTGTGGCCATGAAATACACATTTTTATCGAAAAACAAAACCGACTTCCAAGGCTAAAACATGAACTGAACGAAATTGAAATGGGACCACATGGCAGCCACCAGCTTTCCAATACAAAATTGGTTCACTCAGTTCAAAGTTATGAGGTAACAAACACAAAAAAAAAAAAATCGAATTGCATACCTCCTCCTTTTTGGAAGTCGGTAAAAAAGAGGAAAGATGCGTTCTTTTTGAAGTGAAAACTTCTTTAGTATCGTAGTGATTTGAAACACGATGAAACGAAAAAGCGACAGGAAAAATAAATTGATTATAACTTTATAAACAAATGTTCTTTTTCTAAACACATTATATCTTTTGATCTAGAGCATATACAAATTTGATTTAACTTTACTGAGCATCCTGATAATTTTACCATTTATTTTATATATATCACATATAACGGTACGTGCTTTACAAGTTACACAATCTTAAATTGAAAAACTTGAAAAATACCTCAAAACACCTTTTGAGATCTGTTGCCGATGACCAGCCACCAGTGTAGGAGTACCGTAATCTCAGTTTGAAATTACGGCATGGTTGGCTTTAAAAAAATCGTACTTTTCTTGTAGGCATGGTAGAAATATGATAGAAGCGTCATATAAAACTTGAAATAATAAGCTTTCAGATGATATAAAAATTATTAAAGTTGTCATTCAAAAAATTGATTTAAAGCTGATTTCTTCGATTTTTTTTTAAAGAAAAATGATTTTTTAAGGTTTTACTTCTACCACGTGTGAATCATTGCAGACATGATTTTTATTTATTTACCATAGTTTCCTTGTATGCTTTTTTTTCAGCGGAAAAGTGAAATACAAATGGTTTTGAAATTTTATGATGCGAGAAAGTTTATTAAACATGATTTCCGGTTATAATAATGGAAATGGTATTATTCTAAAAAAAATTAGTCTTTTGACAGTCTAACAATATCTCACAACAAATCGTTCCTAAATGATTTGTAAAAAAACCCAACTTTCTACAGTTTGAAAATTATTCCCAATTCTAAAATGTATTCTTAAAAAAAAGAATACCTTTGCAAAATGCAAAGATTTTTTGTTTGGTGCAATGAAATCAAAGAATTCTTTGCAAATTGGCAAAATTTTGCGCTTTTTAGAAAAGTACTTTGTGCTTTGCAGATTTGTGATTGGTGAAACAAATTTTGTACAGAAGGAATATTTGTTTTACTTTTCAAAAACATAATTTTCTCTTTGCAAATTAGAGTTTGGTGAAACAGAATTTGCAAGGTTAAAGTTCAAAGTTGCAAAATGCAAAGTGGTTGATGCGATAGAGCCCTGGTATTAAACCGATGACTCTTGTTTTGCAGAGCACACAAATTATATTTTTGACAGTTGAATTACTTTTTCTCTAGTTGAATTTATGAAATTATACAATAGTTGTCCGCGGACTGCTTAGGTTTCTATGGAACAATAACAAAAACCTCCCTGGGGATACGTTCCTGAATTCCCAATACAAGAGTTCTATATATTTATGTAAAAGCTGCCACCGGGAATTCTACACTTTTCCTACGGATTTGGTTATCTCTTAGCAAGTTAAATTGGAAGAAGGGTGGTTAAAATTCTGGTAGCTTAGTCAGTGCCGGATTAACCATGTCATGGGCCTCTAGGCAAAATAATTCTTGGGCCCTTTTCCGATGCTTTTTCAATATCATAAGCTATTTTTAAGTTAGGTTAGAAATTTGTGCAGGTAATCGGATATAATCTGGTGTCCTATCATGTCATTTTATAAATGTAAACTAAAAGTTTTGAAATAACTATAATAAATATTGTAGTGATATCTCAACAAAAAAATTTTAGCAACTTGATGGTTCACAGATAATTTTTATTAACGATAAGTTATTAGAAAATATCTAAGATTCAAAAGGTATAAGTAGGTGTACCTATGCCGACTTTTCACGAGTCGATTTTAACCACATGATATGTCTCACGGCTTAAGTCGACTAGGACTCTAGTATGGGGATTGTCACTTTGGTCGCGTGCGGCTTACGTTCACAGGACTCGAATGACGCCAAAAAGTTTCGCCGCACGTCGAAAATCGACTCGTTATAAGTCGTCATTACGGTTTCATCAACTGGAAAGAGAAATCATAAGAAAAAGATTCAATTTTGATTTTATTATTATTATAGCCAAGGCAAATTACTCAAAAGAGAGATCCGCAAAACAGTTCCAAAGCCGGAACGAACATGGAACGGTTCTTTTTTCGGTCGGAACTAGTTCCTGGAACGCGTCCGAAACGCGTCCGAAACGCGTACAAAACGCGTTTAAAATGCGTCCGATACGCGTCCGATACGCTTCCGAAACGCGCCCAAAACGCGTCCAAAACGCGTCTGAAACGCGTCCAAAACGCGTCTGAAACGCGTCCGAAACGCGTCCAAAACTTGCCTAAAACGCATCTGATACGCACCCAA
Organism: Episyrphus balteatus; assembly: GCF_945859705.1. Classification (NCBI taxonomy): domain Eukaryota; kingdom Metazoa; phylum Arthropoda; class Insecta; order Diptera; family Syrphidae; genus Episyrphus; species Episyrphus balteatus. The sequence goes on from NC_079134.1 coordinate 41,523,219, forward strand.
AACGCGTTTGAAACGCGTCCAAAACGCGTCTGAAACGCGCCCAAAACGCGTCCAAAACGCATCTGAAACGCGTCCAAAACGCGTCTAAAACGCGTCCGAAACGCGTCTAAAACGCGTCCGAAACGCGTCCAAAACGCATCTGAAACGCGTCCAAAACGCATCTGAAACGCGCCCAAAACGCGTCCAAAACGCGTCTGAAACGCGTCCGAAACACGTATGAAACGCGTCCGAAACACGTATGAAACGCGTCCGAAACGCGTCCAAAACGCGTTGAAACGCGTTCAAAACCCGTCTGAAACGCGTCTGAAACGCGTTTGAAACGCGTCCAAAACAGGCCTGAAACGCGTCGGAAACACGTATGAAACGCGTATTGAAACGCGCCCAAAACGCGTTTGAAACGAGTCCAAAACGCGTTTGAAACGCGTCCGAAACGCGTCCGAAACGCGTCCGAAACGCGCCTGAAACGCGTCCAAAACGCATCTGAAACGCGCCCAAAACGCGTCCAAAACCCGTCTGAAACGCGTCTGAAACGCGTTTGAAACGCGTCCAAAACGCGTCTGAAACGCGTCGGAAACACGTATGAAACACGTATTGAAACGCGCCCAAAACGCGTTTGAAACGAGTCCAAAACGCGTTTGAAACGCGTCCGAAACGCGTCCGAAACGCGTCCAAAACGCGCCTGAAACGCATCCAAAACGCATCTGAAACGCGCCCAAAACGCGTCCAAAACGCGTCTGAAACGCGTCCGAAACACGTATGAAACGCGTCCAAAACGCGTCTGAAACGCGTCCGAAACGCGTCCAAAACGAGCCTGAAACGCGTCCAAAACGCATCTGAAACGCGCCCAAAACGCGTCCAAAACGCGTCTGAAACGCGTCCGAAACACGTATGAAACGCGTCCGAAACGCGTCCAAAACGCGTTTGAAACGCGTTCAAAACCCGTCTGAAACGCGTCTGAAACGCGTCCAAAACGCTTCCGAAACGCGCCCAAAATGCGTCTGGAACGCGTCCAAAACGCGTCCGAAACGCATCCAAAACGCGTTTGAAACGCGTCCAAAACGCGTCTGAAACGTGTCTGAAACGCGTCTGAAACGCGTTTAAAACGCGTCTGAACCGCGTCTAATGCCCGATTCACAATATTGCGAGACGACGAGACGAGAGCGAGACGAGATTTTCCTTGAAGATTTTAAAAATTTCCAAACAATGAAAATATATGAAACAATAGACAATATTCCGATTCTCGTTGCGTTGAAATTCCGAAAATTTGGAAAAATGCCCGATTCCCGATTTCCTTGACGATTTTAAAAATTTCCAAATAATGAAAATATATGAAACAATACACAATATTCCGATTCTCGTTGCGTTGAAATTCCGAAAATTTGGAAAAAGGACGCACGAGACGACGATTTTTCGAAAATGAAATTTTAATATAAAAATATTCTTGACAGTTTATATGGATAAAAGTTTTCTCAATTTAAAACATTCGAACTAGCTCAGGTGAGAGGGTGATTGCCTCCCAACTTCTCCGCCCGGAGTTCGATTCTCAGTAAATACTGTTTATTTTTTTTTTATTTTTGTTTACTTTATAGAATAAAAAATCGCAGTATTGTGAATTTCCATACGATTTTAAAACGATTTTTATTTAAATCGAAAACGTTCAGAAAAAACGTCTCGCTCTCGTCTCGTCGTCTCGCAATATTGTGAATGGGGCATAAAACGCGTCTGAAACGCGTCCAAAACGCGTTTGAAACGCGTCCGAAACGCGCCCAAAACGTGTCTGAAACGCGTTTGAAATGCGTCTGAACGCGTCTGAAACGCGTCTGAAACGCGTACCAAACGCGTCTGAAACGCGTCCAAAACGCGTCTGAAACGCGTCTAAAACGCGTTTGAAACGCACCCGAAACGCTTCCGAAACGCGCCCAAAACGCGTCTGAAACGCGTCCAAAACGCGTCTGAAACGCGTCCGAAACGCGTCCAAAACGCGTCTGAAACGCGTCCAAAACGCAACTGAAATGCGCCCAAAACGCGTCCAAAACGCGTCTGAAACGCGTCCGAAACACGTCTGAAACGCGTCCGAAACGCGTCCAAAACGCTTCTGAAACGCGTCCAAAACGCGTCCAAAACGCGTCTGAAACGCTGCCAAAACGCGTCTGAAACGGGTCCGAAACGCGTCCGAAACGGGTCCAAAACGCGTTTGAAACGCGTCCGAAACGCGTTTGAAACGCTTCTGGAACGTGCCCAAAACGCGTCCAAAATGCGTCTGAAACGCGTCCGAAACGCGTCTGAAAGGCGTCTGTAGTAAACTACCTGTAGTAAACTACCACCTCCAATGGAACGGGGCTAATGTTTAATGATTTGCAAACGTTTTTTTATTATTCTTTTTTCTTATTTTTACAAATACAAATGTAATGCTGTTTTTTATTGAAGGTACAACTCCAAGAAATTTTGTTTGTTCGTAGTCGGGGCGAGGGGCCCCTAGCTGAAGTGGGGCCCCTAGGCAGCTGCCTAGTTTGCCTTGAGGCTAATCCGGCACTGAGCTTAGTGCTAGCCACAGGATGTGTGTGCTCTACTAAAAAGTCGGAAACGTTGCAAATTGAGTTGACTTTCCTGCATTCGTTGCATTACAGTTTCCAAAAGCGCGCTAAAGACTTTCTAATTGCATTCTCAACTCTCCTATATTCGTATACAAGCAATAGTACTATGCATGATGTGCGAAACAAACTACTCTGCACTCGATATACCTATACAAAATCCAACCCAACTTCTCCTTTTATAATATACAGAAGGCGAAAATGTTTTTCCCAAAAATCATTTCCAGAGATACACCAAAGCCAAATACTAAATGGAATTTAGTACAAAGTTTTTCTTACAAAATGGTAATTAACTATTCTGGTCGAAGTGTTATGGGGAAGGACTTTTCGCATAGTTTTTCTCTCTCTCTAATAGCTTCCTATAGAGTACATTTTACGGATTTATTTCGAAGGGCAGCATAGAAAAGTAAGTTCTTCTACACACACACACACCAAAAAAGTTTATACTCCTATAAGATAGATAGAATAGATAGATAGCTTACATCGAAACGGTTGACTTTGTCAACTTTTTAATAACCAGTTAAACTTGCATTAGGTGATTTTAAACGATAGAATGGAGTGAACGATATATAAGTTATGCTCGAAAGGATATCCTCTTTTCTCGGAGAGTGCGAGAAACTTTTTAAAGTTTTTCGTATCGATGTTGCATTTTCGTAGAATTTTGGAGCTGAACTTTTTAATAAGTGGTTTAGTTTAGTGTTTGGTTGGTACATAATACATAAAAAAAAGGAAACAAATTGCCAGCTTTAAAGTAAACAACAGCTCGCTTAGTTTGACTAAAGGATAAAAGTTGTATCGATTTTCGACTAAATGATATGAAAATGTGAAAGTGTTTTTTTGTTGTTCTTTTTTTTTTTTGTGAACGAGACTATAATTGGATTAGTGGGAAGATTGGAAATATTTAAGGAAAGTTTGTAGTGAAAGTCACGAATGGAATTGTTTTTGAAGATTAGTTTACAGAAGAAAAACATTTTATAAAATTATTTTTCTTCGTAAACTGATTTCAATATTTTTATAAAATTTTTTTGGTTTGTGTTTAAAACCTACCCCTTAGATAATTTTTAAAAATTGTAATATAATTGACTTTGATCTGAAAATATTTGCTTCCGAGTGAAGGAAGAAAAAAATATTTCGATTGCAAATAATTCAGCATCCCGAAAACCTAAAAACTTTTGGTTTTCACTTCTAAATAGAGCCTAAAGAGACCTTTCATTTGATGTCTCATTCGATGAATTTGTAGAAAGTTTTTTTAAATTCCGTTTTTTTTAGACAAGGGATATCACTGGCCAACACTGGCCAACAATTTTCAACTTTTTAAAATTTTCCAGAATGATTTATATCAAATTTTATAGATTTGGGTTCAGTAAGCTCAAAAATAATATTGGTTTCTTTCTAGCAGCTCTAGTTTTTTTTGTAATATTTAATTTTTCATATTTGCGGAAATATTCATACTAATTTTTATGTTTTTCTTATTTCGAGCGTTTATTAAAATTTTCCAGAAAAAATTATTTTAAACTCAATGTATTTGCGGTCAGTAAACCTAAAAATTACATTAGTTTTTTCTTAGGAGCTCTATTTTTTGAAATATATTTTAGTTTTCCACATTTTGAGGGTAATTTCGTACTTATGTATTTTAATGTTATGCTTATTTTAAGTGTTTGTTAACATTTTCCAAAAATTTTCTTATCGAACCTAATGCGTTTGGGTTCACTAAGCCTAAAAATCACATTAGTTGGTTTCTAGGAGCTCTATTTTTTTAGATATTTTATTTTTGCACACTTTTATTATTACAAGCGTTTTTAAAGCGTTGTTGGAAAAATTTGTTTCGAATGCAATGTATTTCGGTTCAGTAAGTACAATAAAAATACAAAAAAAAAAAAAAAGTTTTAAATAAAAAAAACTTTAACAAAAAAAATTGTATGAATAATTTAAAAACAAGAGCTGCTAGGAAAAAACTAATGTTATTTTTGGAATCAACACCCTAAATTTAGTAAGAAATGATAAAAAAGGTCGAAAATCTTAAGAATATAAAATTGTTATTTTTTTAACTGAAGGCCTGTTTTCTGTGATCTCATTTCTGTAGACCAAACCTTTTTTCGGGACATTGATTCGAAAATATCCGTTTTCGAATGAAGGAAGAAACAAAAATATTTCGATTGCAAATAATTCAGCAAATTTAGAAACTTTTGGTTTTCAGTTATGCACAGAGCCTAAAAAGACCTTTCTTTGATGTCTCATTCAATGAATTTGGAGAAATTTTTTGAAAATTCCGTTTTTTTAGACAAGGGATGATTTTTTTTTTTTTTTATTTTGATTTTTTTAGATAAGGGGTACCCCTTGGATAATTTTTGAAAATCTTGAAAAAAAATTGAAATTTTTTATCCAAATGCATAGACTTGTTCATTGTGACTTGTTCGAAAATTTGATCCGAAAATATCTGCTTCCGAATAAAGGAAAAAAAGGGGTACCCCCTAACTAAAAAAAAAAACACAAAAACACGTCTGAGACATTAATAAAGGTTATGGCTAATTATTTTATTTTTCGTTCCAAGCTATTTCTACTTTTCAATTATTTTTCCGATATTTATCACCAGCAAAGAGATTAGATAAAAAAAAAAACAGATTTCTTGTCCTAAATTTTTGAATTGTCGATTGATATCTCAAAAACGATGCATACACAAACAAATTATAAAAAAAAATAATTAAAATGTTGGTACTTCTTCCGATAACCGAGTTACTGTAAAAAAAAACAACAATTTTTTTCATTTTTACAAAGATAGCGTAAAACCCACATAGAATATCTAGTTCGAAAACTTCATGTTAAGCTTTCCTAAGCACCCCCTATCAAAAATTTAGCTTTCTGAGTTCATTTGCATTTCTAAGCCTTTTTTTCCGACGTAATGCCTGGACTTAAAAACCTGGCTCAAGCTCAATGAAATCGTGATATCTACATCAGATATCCGCATCTTCTCTGAAAGCCAAGCCACTCTCTTCTTCTGTTTCCACAAACTTTATTACTGCCCGCGACTGTCAAAATGTTGGAAAATGTCTGGGAAGCTTCGAAGTAGATGAACTCCTCAGGAATATCGTCAATTAAAGAGCGATTTTTCAAGAGCATTGATAGCAGTTATCAGCATATAAAAAAAGCATCACTCATTGAAAAGCTGCTATTTAATCACTCTTAAAATAGCAGTTAACGCCGAAAATTCTTTGTCGCCGGGTACAAAGGGGTTAAGTCATAAATGAAAGTTTGCCAGAAAATGCGAAGTTGCGCTAATCGATGAATTTTTGAGCATTGATCCTCTTATTTTTATAGAAAAGAGTTGCTCTAAATTTATATTTTTGATACCAAATAAAAGAGAAAAAATAGGTTATTCTTATTTCATCGAAAAATGAAAAATGCATTTTTGTGACTTTGTACCCGGCGGCAAAGAATTACTCTTCAAATTTCTTCCTGATTTGAACTTTGATTGAAAATATGGAGTAAAAAGTAAGTAACCATTTTTAATAAAAAAAATATCCTTAATGCCTGCACTGAAACAATGGTTATTCAAATAGAATTTCTCTGTTTCGTTATCATCATATGACACTTTTCTCTACATATTTGCTCCTACATCAAATCATTAGATAAGAAGTAAAGAATGATCACAAAGGACATTTTCTAAAAAAGAGCAGTTTTGCTTATAAAAGCAGTAAAATCTCTAAGAGCGTCGAACATTTTTACTGTTCTCACTGGATATCTTCATGTTTATCATTTCAATTAAACAGCAAATAAGAATAGTTTGGGTTCTTTTAAGGCTTAGGCCTAAGCAGTAAGCAGCTATATTGAAAAGCAATCGCAACTGTTCACTGCTTAGTGAAAGAGCAGAGTGAGTTTGCGATTTGATCGGTTACACTGTGCTACAAAATAAAAAAAAAAAAATACACCCGAGAAATAACATAAGTCGTGTTTTATTGGTATTCAGTATTTTATAACCCTATATTGTTTTATTGGTATTCAGTATTTTATAACCCTATATTGTTTAAGGGTCAAAAATGTATAAGTCTATAAAAAAAGTTCTCTGTAAACCAACAAATAAAAAACTTTTGTTTATCCTAAGCAATCATTTGTTGTTGTTTACCGTGTAAAATTTTACTGAGCTAAGTACTGAGTTACCAATAAAACACGCATATAGTGTAGGCTGTTCGTATAGTCGAATAATGCATAAAAATATTTTTGTTATATTTTTGGAACCCTCCATTTTTTTTTATTTACAAAAAACCATTTTTACAGACCGTACGATGTAATCTATCAATATTTCAGTCATTTTTCTAACAACTCTCAATATGTTATATGTTTTTGGAAAGAGGATTTCCAGACCTTTTGAATGATATATATAAGTCTATTGTTTAAACAAATTAAGTGTAGGTTTTTATCCGACAAATCTTGAAAAAGTGATTTTTTCCCCAATTTTTTCAACTTTAGTCAATTTTTTTTGCAAAATAAAACAACTACAACTACTATCAACTACTAGCTCATCTAAACTAATACGACTTATCAGGATAATGAAACTTTTATTTATGTAAACTGTTTAGAAAATATTGAATCAGACATGCTTTCACATAGCTTTAAAGATTCTCAAACTGTGAAACGATTATCGTCAATTCGATTATCATTTTCAAAATTACGGAATGACCCTCCTGATTTACAAAATGGTATTGATTTATTGAAGCTGGTATTTTTTAGGTTAATTTATACTGATTTATTAGAAAAGCTAAAGCTTGTAAGTTCATTTAAAGGAAGAAAAGAAATCCTTATTTTCAAAGTCAAATTCTATTCTAAATGAACAGCTCTGCTCTAGTACGTTTAAAGTAAGCAAAATCAATAATTTACTTGAACCTAACTGGAAATATAATTTAAGATAAAATTTATTTTAATCATAATCTCAGATTTTCTTTTCAAGATGAAATCATCACTTTTGCAAACGTGCTGTAGCTTCATTAAATATTTCTTTTCAAAAGAATAGTTGTTATCTTTTTTTATGAGTAAAAGAAAAATATTTAAGCACACAAATTTATCATCTCACATCCTTTAAAAAAAATATTCTTTTTTAACATTCTTTCCAATGAGAAACTTCTGCAATAAATTGCAGAAAATTGACGAAAACATCTATCATTCTCAGTCAAACGAGCATTGCTTCGACATTCATATTCAAATTTGTCTTTTTTATTGCATACTCATGGATGGAAAAGTCATGCGTTTAAAGAGAGATACCTACATCTTTTTATACTTTACTTCGACCTTGAAAAGATGGTAAGGAATCTCTAAATAATAAAACATAAAATTGAGTCGTACATATGAACTTTTTGAAATATTATCATGTGAAACATTTTCAAGACCATTTATTTTGAAAAGGCTTTTACTTACATAAAACGATAAGAGACCTGAGAATATGATTACTTTTCTCTGAAAGGAAATACAACATTTGTAATTTAGAATCAACTTCTTTTTATACTGTTTCATATACTATTGAGAAAATTCTTCTGGGATATTTTAGGAATCCTGTATTTGTACCTTTGAATTTGTACTTGTGAATGAAAATCTAGTATATTTATATGTGGGTTGAAATGCAATTTGCTATGTGTGCAATCCAGAAACTCCAACATCTCTAAGTCCACAGAAAAGTAAAACATTGTTCGTCAGAATATGTTCCCAATTAAACCCAATAGACCCTTCTGATGAAGCTATATGGACGGTAAAGATATTGAAACGAAGCGTTACATGCTATTTCACATTTCAATAGAAAACCGTTTGAAGAAGTTCACCATTAAAAGTTGTTCCTGGGTACTGTTGACAAATTATCTAGGTTTTTTACAATAAATACAGGAATTTGCAAATCAAATTCACCTATTTCAAATGTTACCGTATTTCTTCTTCTTTTCTACGTTGGCAAACTTGTTTTTCCATCTATTACATTTTTCTGGACTTTCCCCAACTTGACCCTAAAAAAAAGGAATCTTCATCACCTTCCAATTACCATCCAATTATACTAACTCAACTACTTTCTTAGGTCATGGAAACGTAGTACGTAGATGGCATAATGGGTCAAAATCATGGAGGTGGGAAATTTCGAGGACCGAATTATTAAAAAATCAACTTTGTTTTATGATAAAAATTTCATGCTCAAAAATGTTCGCTTTAGCCAGATTTTGTAGGTTCATGAACATATAGAGCACAAAAATGTATATGTATTTTTCAATTTAACGCCAAACCCGAAAACTAGTACTAAAAATTCGCGCGAATTTTTATTTTCACACCTCAAAATTGATTCTCCCGTGGGCAAAATTGAATCGTTTATTTCAGAAACAGCATACGTTTTTTTTGGAGATTTCTCACTTATGTATAGTTATTCATCTTCTGGAAAAAAATTAAGTGTGTCAGACCCCCCCAAATACGAAAACTGAAAGAAAAGGGTTCAAAATATATGGAAATATTTCACCCGGTGACAACATTTTTGACTGTTAAATACATGACTTTTTACCAGTTTTAAATTATTTTGGCAGTAATCTTGACACGCACACCCTTTTGTTATACATCTATAAAAAGGTAAGAAATCACTCTATCTATATCTATTCATTAAAATTGAACGCAGGGTTCAAAAGTTATAGCCAGATTTCTCGCGGTGACGCTTTTTTAAATGTTGAATATATGACATTTTACCAGTTTTAAATTATTTTGGCAGCCATCATGACACGCAAGCTTTGAAATTATATATCAATGAAGAGTTAAATATTTACTCTATCTACTGCTATTTTATTCATTAAAATCATAAGCGGTTTTCAAAAGCTATAGCTAGATGAAAACAAAAGTTTTACCAACAAAAATTCGTTTTGAGCAGAAACGACATAAGTCCAGCGACTTTAAAGTCTTAAAAACGCGCTAAGACTTTTTAAGGTTTTTAAATGCGTCTTTAGTTAGATTAAGTCGGCATACTCTAAATTTGAAGTGTTGTGGAGTTTTAACATAAAAAATAATTTTTTGTTGCTCCTGAAAAGTTAGTGCTCATGGACTTATGCTGTTTCTGAAATAAACGATTCAATTTTTTTCCGCTTCGCGTTTGGGTTCAAAAAATTAAATAGATTCTCATGTAAGAAATTTTTTTCCGCTTTGCTTTCCACCAATTAAAACAGGTGGGATTTATTTGTTTCTTATCATTATCTTATTTAAAGTTTCTTTTGCATTTAAAGAATCTGGAACAAAACGCGAATAAGATATAACAAAAGTTATTGTTCATTATTGTTTTATATTTTGAAAAGTGTGGGGCTTATGTCCCACTTAAATGAAAAATATATGGAGCTTATGTCCCACTCAAGTGGGATATAGCTCTTAAATTAAATGTCAACCCACTCAAGTGTAACATAACTCCCATAAATAAAAAGTGGGTGCTATATCCTTTTGTCTTTTGCCCCTGCGCCATGTTTTTGTACCTTCTTGAGACTAATCTGTTAATGAATAAATAAGAGGCACATAAGACAAAAAAAACTTTTTTGGAACCTATACCTCGATTTTGGATGGACATTAGTCCCAAATTGGTATTGGGGCCATTCTGCCTTAATAAATTAGGGCCTCATATGCCTTTGAAAATAAAAAAGGTTAACAATTTAATATACGGGTTAACTTGCGTCTGCTTTTATGCTCACTTTTCTAGCATTCGGCCTTATTTCTCACTTGGAACTCGGCGTTATTTCACTTTGCAAAGCGCAATAAGGCCGAATGTTGAAATTCGGCGTTATTTCGCTTTTGTAAAGTGAAATAACGCCTAATTTTGGAATTCAGCGTTATTTCGCTCGGCGTTATTTCACGGCACCGCCAAATTATATTTAGGTTGGCCATAAGTAATTATTTTTTGTTTTGTTTTTTGGTAACTTTTTTGATAAAAGTGTATATTACAGCCATACTTAGATAGGATAATGATTAAAAATAAACAAAAAAATGCAGAATTATGTGTGTAAGACCACATTATTTATTCAGATTCTAAGAGCGTTCCCGGAAATGACGTTTTGACCTTAATTTATTTTTATTTGTTATGTCACAAAGTAAAACGAATTTTTGTTTGAGATTATATTGTAGTGGCCTCGATTTTTGATCATAATATCACCAAAAAAATTAGATATTTTTCGAAATATACCCCAAAACAAGCGTTCCCGGAATGACGGTTACGCGGCTTATAAATGAAACCAAAACTAACTTATAAGACACATTTAATATAAATATCCATACAATTTGGTGTGGAATGATAACACGGTGTAACACTCAAAATATACGCGAGCGGAGACCTATCAGGTTTTGTAGAGCTAGTCGCACTGAATACGAAACGGTATTTGAAAATCCCCTAACACCCCCAAAATCTGGAGTTACGGGCAAAAAACGGTTTTTTTACAGTTTCTTATAGAAGATAAATATACCTTTTTAACAATGTATAAAACATGTAACTCGGTTAAACCACTTAGAATTTATAAGATGTCAAAGTTCAAAAATTCAATTTTTTATGTTTCTATGTCTTCTAGTTTTTGGGAAAATTGAAAAATTATTTTATCAGATTTTTCTTTTTTCAAAATATTTTTTGTTTTTATTTGTTTTTATTTTTCAATTTTCTCAAAAACTAGAAGACATAGAAACATATAGTTTTCACTGTTCGATAAGGAATTAATTGAGGCAGTTTTCTGTCTAAGTAATTTATTTACTAAAATTCACAGTCTAAACAAAAATAGTATAAAATGAGTTTAAAGAAAAGTTTTTTTCCCCTATTTTTAACTTTGAAATCGATTATTTCAAAAACTATTATTAATATTATATTGATTTTAAAATTAGAATCAAATGCATAATTTTGCCTTTTGGAAATGGTATCATTTATTACTGTAAGTGTTGCCGTTGTTTTTTAATAATTTTTTTTTATTTTGATAATTTTTTTTTAGAAAAATGCCCCTCCCACCTAAACGGGGCGAGATAGACCCCCTCCCAGAGAAAAAAATGTTTGTATTGAGCTCCTCTACAAAAACCCTTCATCAAATCCTGGCACCCAACTTATCCTACTACGTGCCGAAACAACATTTTTGTTCTATACCTAAAAGTTCGAATTTCTGTATCTGGGTTGAAATCGAAAAATTTTTTTTTCTAAGTCAATTTTGAAGTGATTTTCACAAAAAATACCTCGATCAATTGGGAAATAGATATAGTTTTAGAATATATTTTTTAAATAGCATGTTGTTTTGAAAACATATACTTTAAATTGATGCCGAAGTTGGGCAAATGACAAAAAAAATTGAATTTTTGAACTTTGACATCTTATAAATTCTAAGTGGTTTAACCGAGCTACATGTTTTACACATTGTTAAAAAGGTATATTTATCTTCTATCAGAAAATGTAAAAAAATAGGTAAAAAATTGTCGAAGCTAGAATTTTTTCAATGGGTGAAGGTCCAAAAAACCGTTTTTTGCCCGTAACTCCAGATTTTGGGGGTGTTAGGGGATTTTCAAATACCGTTTCGTATTCAGTGCGACTAGCTCTACAAAACCTGATAGGTCTCCGCCCGCGTAAAACCTCATTTTTGTAACACCGTGTAATTCTATACAGGGTGTCCCAGAATGAGATAAGAATATTTTGATATTTTGATTTGATAAATTGTTGTACAGTAACTCTCTATTTGTAAAGTTGATACCCTTTAGCGATGATTTAAGAAAACGCTTACTTTGGTATGCCTTAACTAATGTTAATGTTAATAACTTCGTTAATACTTATGATTAAAACTTCATTAATGTCTTGATTTTTAGAAGAAATGCTATTCTGTAGAATTCAGGTAGAATTTAAAAAATGTTAATATCTTTTTTTATTGCTCAGATATTAATTTTTAAATGGAATTATTTTTTTCTGCGACAAATGTATGATAAACATTGTGTTTTATAAATTTATTCTTATAAAGAAAACAATAATGAACAAAAATGTTGTTTGCAAGAAAACGTATAGATTTTATGATATTTGGGAAAACCTGCACCAGGTAAAATCTCTAAAAAATGTGTTTTTTTTGCTTTAATCAAAAATGGGTACGAATTAAAAATTTATTTCTGTAGTTTGAGCATTGTATATGAATCCATGATTTTGACCCATATCTCACCGAAAAGTAAAACACTAAAATGGTTTTGCTGATGACTCAATCCTCTTTTTTTTCCTATTTGCCAACTTCACGATTCTGGTCTTTAAAAGTAAATCTTAAACGGTTACACGTTCGGTAACGCTGCGTGAAAAAAGACTCACAGGTTCCCACATTTTAAATCTTTATAATTTAAGGTCTTTTATTCGTTCTTCTGTAGGAATGAATTTTCGAATGCTCAATATTTCAAAATACCTCAGCTATGTTGAGATTATCTTATGATGCATGGATTCCTATTTCAAAATCCACCCGATCCGGGGATTACATGCCTCCCTTCGACATAATCCAAATTCTTTTTGAATGCCACTGATTCAACAGGTAGGTACCAACTTGTATAACGGCAATCCAAACATCCAAAGATAACTTACAACAAAAAAAACTGTAGGTACTTGAATAAATCTTGTTTCGAGCTAAACTCAGTCATGCTGCAAAAAGATTACGCAGCTTATGGCAGAGAATATGGAAATGACCCAGCAAAACAAAAATGTCCCCAAGACCTTTCCTTGAACGAATTAAAAACCTCTATGTAAACAAGACTACGACCATTTATCTTCTTCATTTTGCGGTATTATAACTAACAACGAATGAAAGAATGAAAAAAACAACAACAACAACAACCTTTTGTCGTTCAAAAACAAAGTGTGTCCTCTGCCATTGGACAGGAAACCTGATTAAAAATTCAAAACATGCAAACAATCACCGCACGTACGAAACGAATTGAAAATAAAATGCACACTAACCAAAAAAAAAAAAAAGTACAGAAAACACACACAGAACTCTGGAACTAGAGGTATCGCACAAAAAAACTGCCACCCTGCGAAAAAAAATGTCCTTTTTTTTGGTTATCCTTCGTTAGCACAGGCAAAAACCATTTGACAACTTAACCGATGATTCGATTGTCAGTTCTGAAATAGGCAACCAGCTGGCGCATTGAAATTTATATTTTTTTTCTTGCTTCTTTATTTTTTTTAACTCAATTTTCCATTCATATTTTGAGAGGCGAACAAAAAACCCGAAAATAGGGATAGAAACCCCCCTAAAAAACATCTATTTGCTTGGCTCATTAGTATTCATCTCAATTCATGGAGGATATGTCTGGCAGGAAAAAAAAGAACGAAGAACCACCAACGAAAGACAGAACAGAAAAAAAAAATAAATAAGGAAAGCGAAATAAGGCCAACATTATAAATGTATATCAAAAACACTACTTGGCCACAGACTCCGGTTATAATATCCTTCTTTCTGTCTACTGGCTACTCTTTTTTGGGCAACTGGCATATATTGGCATTTTTATGGAAGCTATAAACGATAAGTGTGGACTCTGATTAAAAAAAAAAGGAAACCACTACACAAATTAGGCAATTGAATGCAAATATAACCAATGAAATAGACGCTTGACTAAACTGTTTGATAAAGGCAAGGTATTTAGGAGAATTACTTAATTACATCCTCTGAAATCCTTTGGGTTCTTTATGATGAGAAGGCAGAAAAGCACTCAAGAAGCAATTATCTTATGCCTGAAGGATACAAATAGAAAATTTGTAATGTTATTAGAGTGCGAATCCTTCAGTAAAATTAAAGCAAAACGGAACGAAAAGCAAGAAAAAAAAAAGAAAACTTTCTGACAGGCAACACAATTTCGGACATTATGTTACTCCTAACGAGAAAAGTTATTTCTTTAAATCGCGGCCGTCTCAAAACAATCGTGGCCTTAGTAACCTTAGTTGATGAGGTATATGTATGTTCTCAGGTTGTCTCATACTCGTTTTATTTCAAGAATGACTAACCTACAAACAGCGAGTTACGAGGACCAATGGCAACATTATTAAGATACCATTACTCCTGGAGCTTAAAATAAAAAAGAGGTTGTCTGTAAAGCCGGTTTACGAACGATGATTTTAAGTGATAACGTCGTCAGAAAACAGGTTGTGCTCAAACAAAATTTGAAATGAGTCGATTGAAGCGTTTACTTATTTCAAACCATCATAATTTACAAGAAAAAGCTAAAAAAAAATACCTTTTTTATTTTCTCATTACATTCATTTTTTTATTTTAAAAGCTTAAACAAAAATTATGCAATTTAAAAGCCAAGTATTTCTTGTTAAGAATAAAACCATTTTTACAATGCGCAAAAAGTATAAAAATAATTTATTGAATACAATCATTTTCATCAAAAAAAGCAAAAAAAAACATTTATTTTTATGTTCTCACGCTATGGAATCAATTTTTTTGTTTGACAACCTATAAAAGATATATACCATGTGAAAGTTTATTATTTCACCTTTCATATGACGTATCAATCTCATTTCAAAGATGCCTACAAGAGAAGTTAGAATTTTTTAAAGTCAACCATGTCGAATTTCCAGACTGAGATTACGGTACTACCCACACTGGTGGCTGTTCGGGGGGCAACAGATCTCGACTGGTGTTTTGAGGTTTTTCGCAAGTTTCTTGATTTAACATTGTGTAGCTTGTAGTTAGTCTACCGTTATGTGTGATATACCAAATGAAAGGTAATTGTATCAGGATGATAAAAGTTTAATAAAATGTCTATCTGCTGTTGGTCAAAAGTTATAACCTGTTGAATTCTAAAATTTTATTTTACCGTTATCTCAAAATTGTGTTTACGAAAATGATTGAAACTTCGCACACATTTAGTCGTGGTCATGGTCTATCATTACTCCATATACTTTATTCTATTTTATCTATTAAAGAAAAAAAGATAAAAATAAAAAACGAAAATCGGTCAAAAAACGTGTGTTTTAAAGACTTGTTGCTGCCGTTATTCAGTCAAAACTCACTAAACGATTCCAATTTTTTGCGCATGTATGCATAAGGCTAAAACTTACATGTCCTATAAGTTTGAGATTTTTTGAAAGCTCACAAAAAAAAAACTAAAAACCAAAAACTACCCAAAAATACCCCTAAAAAACAAGGTGTTTTTCAAAAATTCATATTTCGAAACGCAGAGTGTTGGAAAAAATTCGCCTAATTTTTCCCTCATCTTTCACCTGGCACCTTTAGAATTGTCAAAAAAAAATTTTCAGTATCTTTTGGCAAAATTTATGCCCATTCAGACCTAAGAAATCGCCTTAAAAAGATTCACCAGTGGGTCCTGAACACTTAGAGACAGTGTGGAGTGAGCTTCATTGCACTAACATCAGGCTCCATAACTTCATTCAATTCTACAAAAACAATTCCAGAAAAGACTGAAATAAAACCTGAACAGAATTGTTATACAGAAGTCAATACTTCTAGAGGTCATTAACACATACAATGGAAAGGCAACAATATAACAGGAAAAAAAGAGAAGCATTTGAAGCCCCACTTCGAAGGTAATTTCACACCGAACACTTCCGCAGACCCAGTGTTTTTAGACGAGGTCCAATTACACAGGTCGACAAAAATAAAAATATTTTTTATGCTTGGGTTTAATTTGCACTTTTTGTGTTCATGGTAAACCAAAACAATAGATAATCAGCCTTACCCCTTCTAAGATTTCGTAGTTTTGGGAGCAAAAATACAATTTTCGTACCCAGTGAGCCTAACTCCAGTTTTATGAGCTATAGTGCAAGAACCGTGCATTGTACAAAAAAACTGTAAGGGTGTAAAATGTAGATAATTTAAAGCTCTACATTTTTTTAAATCACTTTATTTGACTTAAATTATAAGAAAAAAGTTATGATGAATACAAATTTTTTTCGTCTTGTTGTTATGAAATAAAAGTAAGAAATTGAGTTCTTATGAAACTTGGAACTGTTAATTAATTTGCAGAAAAATGGAGTATGAAATAAAAAATATTTTTATTAATTAATTGTTTCTTATTGTTTGGCAATGTTTTAGTCAAAGAATCGTAAAAAGCAAAAATCAATTATGGGCAGAGGAAGCAAAATACTCTTGCAAAGTAGGGATTTTTCGAAATTTCACAAGAACTACATTTTTAATCGAAAACCGTAAGGATTTGGGATGAACAAGTTACCAATTTCTGAGAGATCTAAAGTTGGCCTATCAGCACATTTCGTTTGATCCATTACTTTTTAGACACCCTGCATATGCAACAAAATAATAAAAATACTATGCAAACAAATTAATTTAATTTTTCAATAAATAAAGAATTTCAATAAAAGTTTGGCTACTGTTTGCATACAGTTATTTTTGTAAGCAGTTATTTTTTTATTATAAAAATACCATCGGAATGAATTACTTTTACATTAAAAATTGAAAATAGAAAGTATCATATAATGCCTCAAGCTCAGACCTGACAAAAATTCGAACAAAACGAAAATTTCAATTTAATTTTTCTGTTTTCTTCATAAATTTCCTGTTTCTTTTTATTTTTTCTGAATATGAATATGAAAACAGCATTAAAATGAAGAAAACAAAACAAAAATCAGCCAAATCGGTTAAGACGTTCTCGAGTTTTTGCCAAAACGCAGGATAATTTTTGTAAAAGACCGATTTACTTGAACACTAGAAATTGCTCTGCTGACAGTGGCGTACGTTGAGTCGCCGGGGCCCCGGGGTAAGACTAAATTTTGGGGCCCCTTTGATATTTGGGGGCCCCTTATACTATGTTTCCACCTACGGTAAATCCGAGATTTAGCTAAGTAGATTTAGAATAAATCTCGAGATTTATTTTAAATCTACTTCGCTAAATCTCAGATTTGGGTTCAGCTACCCTAAATCTAAGATTTTCACCTACCTTCAATCCGAGATTTAGAATAAAACTTGAGATTTATGCTAAATCTACTTAGCTAAATCTCGGATTTAGGGTAGGTGGAAACGTAGTATTAGTTAAAAAAAAATTACGTATACGCCATAGTTTTTTTTTTTATGGCTTATTTATTTTTAGGTTTATTTTAATTTTTTAATATGTTCGTAATGCACTTTGCTATACTTACTTAAAATGTCTTTTATAAAAGTAGTAAACACTTGTACTAGGGGCCCCCAAAATTAAATATTTAGAGACCCCTAAAATAAAATTTCTTTTAGCTTAGAATTGATAGTTCTTGGGGCCTCTGTTCTGAAGTAATAAATATATGTTTTATTTTCCATCATCAGACATATTTTTTTTAATTTTGGGGCCCCTGAAAAATTATTTTTAGAGCCTCAAAATTAAGTGCTTAGACGCCCCTAAAATATAATATAATTTTTTTGGAGCCAAGAATTAATAGGTATTGGGGCCTCTGTTCTGAAGTAATATTTGGAATGCCACCAATAACGTAATGTTTTTATTTTGGGCCCTGATGTATTTATGTTGGGGCCCCTGAATTTATATTTATTTTCCATTTGATGGTTTTGAACCACTTTTTAAGATCCTCAAATAATATTTTTTTGCTTTTTTGGGGCCACTAATGTATTATTTGTGGTGGCAAAGATTTTTCAAGTAATATTTTTTGGGGCCCTTAGATAAAATTATAATTTTTCTTTTAAAAAAGCAGTTTATTTTTTTTTGAGGCCCCTGGGGTAACTTTTTTTAAAATCAATATACATATATTGTGTGGCTACCAATGCATTATACATTACACTGAATGTCATAATTTGTCTCACTGGTTACTTCGTAACTCAATTTATGCTAACAGTTTTTTCCCTGCATTGTCTCCAGTGGGGGCCCTGGGGTCGGTCGGGGGCCCCGGGGCACCGCCCCGCTTGCCCCAAGGGAGTGTACGCCCCTGTCTGCTGACTTTAAAAGCAACTGAAAAAAAAAAAATGTTTTCCAGATAAGAATCAACATAATGTTTCTATCATAATTTCATAGTCACAATCCAAGCACAAATTTCGTGTTGATCTGTGTTATCTATCCTATAAGGATAAGGACCCTCGAAGAATCGTATCGCAGAAGCAGGGTTCCCAGGTTGAGGGGAAAATCACCATTTTTGCCGATTTTCTTAGACGAAAGGGATAAAATAGGGGACGGGGATAAAAAAGGGGAAAAAATATCTAAAAGGGGAAAAATTTAAACTTACAAAAACGTTAGACACAATCTTTGAATTTCGAAATAAACTATCGTATTCCACGCTAAGTGGATTTTTTAATTTGACAGCTCTACTAAAAACTAGGGTGCTTCCATTTTTTAACTCACTCCTCAAAATATTTCATCAAGGGAATCTTTTTGGGTATATCAAACGAAATTTACAGCCAGCAGCCGCGGCAGTAAAAAAAAAAAAGTAAAAAAAAATACTTATACATTTTAAAGACATCGTTGTTTAAAAAACCTGCCTTATAATCGGCATAAATACTCTATGATTTACAAAAAAAAAAATTAAATATAGAAAATAATATCCATTTTATATTAAATTAGCACTGATATTTTAGATTTACCCTCAAAATAAAAGTTATGAAGTAGTTCCATACTTCATAAATTTTATTTTGACTGTTTTTAGTTTGAAAATGAAATAGCTATGTATTTTGAGCTTCATTTTTGTTAATGTTTTTTATTTACTTATGTCCATTATAAAGTTTTTATTTTTATGAATAAATTAAATACAAAATTAATATGTTTAAAAAAAGATTTAAGTAAAAAAATTTAAAAAAAATAAATACTTGCATTTTTTTCTGGAAAAAAGGGGATTTTTTTACGAAAAAGGGGAAAAATAAACGTTTTGGTGTTAAAAAAAAGGGGATTTTTATTTTGAAAACCTGGGAACCCTGCCCAAAGGAGATAGGTAGGTATCAGAAATGATTAAACTATCCAAACCGAAAAAATCAGCTGGACCGGATGGCATTTCCATTTCCATTATATTTTTTTAAATATTTGCATTCTGTACCAAAAATCAGAACTACCGGATTTTTCAGTCTTTTCTTTTCAAATACCACCCAAATCTAATATTCTTTCACCAGAAATGAGGGCCCTTGACATCATGAGCCCTGCCAAATCCATTAAGATAATCCCTTCCTATTCGGGTTTCTTATTTAACTAAAATCATCAAGAAGAACAAAACTCAAGTTAAATAATTTATGCTGAGGCCAACCACCTGTTGCAGATTTCTACGAGTTAACAAGGAGTTACTTTGTAAATTATTTATACAAACAAATGTAGTATAGTATTTTTCTTCTTTTTGTTTCCTTTTTTTTTTGTATTCCTCAAGCCCTCCTTGGAGAGAAAGTATGATGGAAGAAGTGAAGTGAAGAAAAAACTTAACAATAAAAAGTTGCCTTCAATGGTCCACATCTAAATGAAAATTGGTCTTAAGTCCTGCCAGAGCATAGGATGCCTTAAAGTTATGTGTGTGTGAGTACTTACTTTTATGCCTTAAGCTCATTTAACTATGCAGGATAAACTATTGTTAAGAACTGTACGGTACAAAAGCTATGGGTTGTCCTTAATCTGAGAGTGCAGTTACAGTCAAGAGTTCCAACAACTCTCTGGATAACACACTCGCATTGAGTTTAATTAAAATTGTTGTCTTTTCTGGGTGCGAGGTATACGAATGTTGCGTTAAGAGTTTTTCCTTGTTAAGAAGGATTTTTTTTTTATTGTGTGTGTGTTTGAGAGAAGAGTTGACAAGAATAATGCAACAGAATGAGATTTTCTTTTTTTTTTGTATTTGAATGTGTGCAAATGTGACTTATGAAAAGATTTTTGCTTTGAGAATTTATAATAATCTGGAGTGTGGAAATTATTATGTAGTGCAGCAGAGAGAAAGAGTAATGTGGAAAGTGGTCCCTAATAGGCCAGTTAATTAACATTATCGCTGCAAGAAAATCTAGCTCTAAATAATTAAAAAAAAAAAACGGAAGGAAAAAGAAGAAACACTTTTCTTATTCCCTTTTTTGTACGGGAAAACTAATTATATGGTGGGGAAGGAGGCGGGTAAAAAACAGCGGTAAACCAAAAATTATACGAGCTCGATGTTACTGACCCTAACGGAAAAATCTGTTATGGCTTTTCTGCTGGTCGTCTGCGTCGTACTTGATTCTTCCCCGAAGAAATATCCCACTTTAAGTTGTGGGTCACACCTCCCACAAACAATTATGTTTACACTTTTCCCACTCATCTAAGAAATTTTGTGGGTTCAGGAGATGCTCTTCCTTACGGTTCGTGGTTAGGATAAAAAGCACTGGTTGGATCTGACCTTTTCCATGAATGAAAGTCTAAAAATACAACCTCTTTCAGGGATAAAAAAAAAATGCACGACTGGGGTCGTACGTACTTGCTCTTATGGTAAAAGTAACTCTACACCCAGAGAAAAAGTCGGTGTAAAATTGCCTTAGACGCCTAAGGCAAAATTTTTTCTATGAATGTTAGTTTTCGAGCATAACTTGCCTTAGTTCTAAGGCAATTTATGCTCGAAAATCCTAAGCTAAATTTACCTAGAATAGGCTAATTTGCCTTAGATAGATAAGGTGAATTTTTTTCTATGGATGTTATTTTTCGAGCATAACTTGCCTTAGGACTAAGGCAATTTTTGTTAGTTTTTTAACCTAGAACTAAGGTAATTTTACCTTAGGCCTAACAAAATTTTACCTAGGGCCTCAAATGTTAGTTTTCTAACACAATTTAGCTTAGGACTAAGGCAATTTATGTTAGACTTTTACCTAGGACTAAGGTAATTTTACCTTAGGCCTAAGCTAATTTTTTTTTTGGGGAAAATTTTTTTCAAATGTTATTTTCCTAACACAATTTTGCCTAGGACTAAGGCAATTTATGTTAGACTTTTACCTAGGACTAAGGTAATTTTTCCTTAGGCCTAAGCTAATTTTTTTTTTGGGGAAAATTTTTTTCAAATGTTATTTTCCTAACACAATTTTGCCTAGGACTAAGGCAATTTATGTTAGACTTTTACCTAGGACTAAGGTAATTTTACCTTAGGCCTAAGCTAATTTTTTTTTTGGGGAAAATTTTTTTCAAATGTTATTTTCCTAACACAATTTTGCCTAGGACTAAGGCAATTTATGTTAGACTTTTACCTATGACTAAGATAATATTACCTTAGGCCTAAGCTAATTTTTTTTTGGGGAATATTTTTTGCAAATGTTATTTTTCTAACACAATTTTGCCTAGGACTAAGGCAATTTATGTTACACTTTTACCTAGAACTAAGGTAATATTACCTTAGGCCTAAGCTAGTTTTTTTTTTTGGGAAAATTGCTTTTTGCGCCAAAAAGAATGAAATGTTTTCCTTTTATCTTCAATTAAAAAAAAAAGAAAACACTTCAATGACTAAAACGATTATTGAAAAACAATAATAAATTTGTGTTTTTTTTTTTTTTCCTTTGTATAGGCATGTATACCATAAAAAAAAACGAAAACACACATATTTTGTTCGTTTTTTAATAATTATCAAAAAATGTTTTTTTTTCACTTTCAACGAAATTTCGTTATTGTTGTTGATCGGCCATCATGGTTTGATTGAAAGAATTTTTTACCTAGGGCCTAAGCAAATTTTACCTAGGCCTAACGTAATTTTCCCGGCAAAAATTTCAAAATTTCTTGGTTACCTTAGGCCTAAGCTAATTTTACCTAGAACTAAGGTAATATTACCTTAGGCCTAAGCTAATTTTTTTTTTGGGAAAATTGCTTTTTGCGCCAAAAAGAATGAAATGTTTTCCTTTTTTCTTCAATTAAAAAAAAAAAAGAAAACACTTCAATGACTAAAACGATTATTGAAAAACAATAATAAATTTGTGTTTTTTTTTTTCCTTTGTATAGGCATGTATACCATAAAAAAAAAACGAAAACACATATTTTTTTCGTTTTTTAATAATTATCAAAAAATGTTTTTTTTTTTCACTTTCAACGAAATTTCGTTATTGTTGTTGATCGGCCATCATGGTTTGATTGAAAGAATTTTTAACCTAGGGCCTAAGCAAATTTTACCTAGGCCTAACGTAATTTTCCCGGCAAAAATTTCAAAATTTCTTGGTTACCTTAGGCCTAAGCTAATTTTTTTTTTGGGAAAATTGCTTTTTGCGCCAAAAAGAATGAAATGTTTTCCTTTTTTCTTCAATTAAAAAAAAAAAAGAAAACACTTCAATGACTAAAACGATTATTGAAAAACAATAATAAATTTGTGTTTTTTTTTTTCCTTTGTATAGGCATGTATACCATAAAAAAAAAACGAAAACACATATTTTTTTCGTTTTTTAATAATTATCAAAAAATGTTTTTTTTTTTCACTTTCAACGAAATTTCGTTATTGTTGTTGATCGGCCATCATGGTTTGATTGAAAGAATTTTTAACCTAGGGCCTAAGCAAATTTTACCTAGGCCTAACGTAATTTTCCCGGCAAAAATTTCAAAATTTCTTGGTTACCTTAGGCCTAAGCTAATTTTACCTAGAACTAAGGCAATTTTCCCTCCAAAAGTGCGAAAATAAATAAATGTCTGTAATTAATTAAATTATTTAGAAATACAAATTTTTCTTTAAATAAATAATTTGTTTGATATGAATAAATCAAATAAATATATAGTTACACATTTGTATTTTAATTTCCGACAGAATATATTAAATAAGTTTTTTTGAAAAACATCTCGCAAACAAAAAGACATGAAATTTTGCTTTTTTCGTCATATCTTTTCTATTTTTGCTTTTTTTGAAAAATTGTCAGATATAAAAGTTGTAGATTTTTTAATTTCCGACAGAATATATTAAATAAGTTTTTTTGATTTTCGCTTTCGTTTTGAAGTTATAGCGACTTTTGTGAAAAAAAACATCTCTCAAACAAAAAGACATGAAATTTTGCTTTTTTCGTCATATCTTTTCTATTTTTGCTTTTTTTGAAAAATTGTCAGATATAAAAGTTGTAGATTTTTTGATTTCCGACAGAATATATTAAATAAGTTTTTTTGATTTTCGCTTTCGTTTAGAAGTTATAGCGACTTTTGTGAAAAAAAAACATCTCTCAAACAAAACGACATGAAATTTTTACTTTTTTCGTCATATCTTTTCTATTTTTGCTTTTTTGAAAAATTGTCAGATATAAAAGTTGTAGATTTTTTGATTTCCGACAGAATATATTAAATAGGTAAGCTTTTTTGATTTTCGCTTTCGTTTTGAAGTTATAGCGACTTTTGTGAAAAAAAACATCTCTCAAACAAAAAGACATGAAATTTTTTCTTTTTTCGTCATATCTTTTCTATTTTCTATCTCGCAAACAAAAAGACATGAAATTTTTTCTTTTTTCGTCATATCTTTTCTATTTTTGCTTTTTTTGAAAAATTGTCAGATATAAAAGTTGTAGATTTTTTGATTTCCGACAGAATATATTAAATAAGTTTTTTTTTGATTTTCGCTTTCGTTTAGAAGTTATAGCGACTTTTGTGAAAAAAAACATCTCAAACAAAGACATGAATTTTTTACTTTTTTCGTCATATCTTTTCTATTTTTGCTTTTTTTGAAAAATTGTCAGATATAAAAGTTGTAGATTTTTTGATTTCCGACAGAATATATTAAATAAAATTTTTTGATTTTCGCTTTCGTTTAGAAGTTATAGCGACTTTTGTGAAAAAAAACATCTCTCAAACAAAAAGACATGAAATTTTGCTTTTTTCGTCATATCTTTTCTATTTTTGCTTTTTTGAAAAATTGTCAGATATAAAAGTTGTAGATTTTTTGATTTCCGACAGAATATATTAAATAAGCTTTTTTGATTTTCGCTTTCGTTTTGAAGTTATAGCGACTTTTGTGAAAAAAAACATCTCTCAAACAAAAAGACATGAAATTTTGCTTTTTTTGTCATATCTTTTCTATTTTTGCTTTTTTGAAAAATTGTCAGATTTAAAAGTTGTAGATTTTTTGATTTCCGACAGAATATATTAAATAGGTAAGCTTTTTTGATTTTCGCTTTCGTTTTGAAGTTATAGCGACTTTTGTGAAAAAAAACATCTCTCAAACAAAAAGACATGAAATTTTTTCTTTTTTCGTCATATCTTTTCTATTTTCTATCTCGCAAACAAAAAGACATGAAATTTTTTCTTTTTTCGTCATATCTTTTCTATTTTTGCTTTTTTTGAAAAATTGTCAGATATAAAAGTTGTAGATTTTTTGATTTCCGACAGAATATATTAAATAAGTTTTTTTTGATTTTCGCTTTCGTTTAGAAGTTATAGCGACTTTTGTGAAAAAAAACATCTCAAACAAAACGACATGAAATTTTTACTTTTTTCGTCATATCTTTTCTATTTTTGCTTTTTTGAAAAATTGTCAGATATAAAAGTTGTAGATTTTTTGATTTCCGACAGAATATATTAAATAGGTAAGCTTTTTTGATTTTCGCTTTCGTTTTGAAGTTATAGCGACTTTTGTGAAAAAAAACATCTCTCAAACAAAAAGACATGAAATTTTTTTCTTTTTTCGTCATATCTTTTCTATTTTCTATCTCGCAAACAAAAAGACATGAAATTTTTTCTTTTTTCGTCATATCTTTTCTATTTTTGCTTTTTTTGAAAAATTGTCAGATATAAAAGTTGTAGATTTTTTGATTTCCGACAGAATATATTAAATAAGTTTTTTTTGATTTTCGCTTTCGTTTAGAAGTTATAGCGACTTTTGTGAAAAAAAAACATCTCAAACAAAGACATGAATTTTTTACTTTTTTCGTCATATCTTTTCTATTTTTGCTTTTTTTGAAAAATTGTCAGATATAAAAGTTGTAGATTTTTTGATTTCCGACAGAATATATTAAATAAGTTTTTTTGATTTTCGCTTTCGTTTAGAAGTTATAGCGACTTTTGTGAAAAAAAAACATCTCTCAAACAAAAAGACATGAAATTTTTACTTTTTTCGTCATATCTTTTCTATTTTCTATCTCGCAAACAAAAAGACATGAAATTTTTTCTTTTTTCGTCATATCTTTTCTATTTTTGCTTTTTTTGAAAAATTGTCAGATATAAAAGTTGTAGATTTTTTGATTTCCGACAGAATATATTAAATAAGTTTTTTTGATTTTCGCTTTCGTTTAGAAGTTATAGCGACTTTTGTGAAAAAAAAACATCTCTCAAACAAAAAGACATGAAATTTTTACTTTTTTCGTCATATCTTTTCTATTTTCTATCTCGCAAACAAAAAGACATGAAATTTTTTCTTTTTTCGTCATATCTTTTCTATTTTTGCTTTTTTTGAAAAATTGTCAGATATAAAAGTTGTAGATTTTTTGATTTCCGACAGAATATATTAAATAAGTTTTTTTGATTTTCGCTTTCGTTTAGAAGTTATAGCGACTTTTGTGAAAAAAAACATCTCAAACAAAACGACATGAAATTTTTACTTTTTTCGTCATATCTTTTCTATTTTTGCTTTTTTGAAAAATTGTCAGATATAAAAGTTGTAGATTTTTTGATTTCCGACAGAATATATTAAATAGGTAAGCTTTTTTGATTTTCGCTTTCGTTTTGAAGTTATAGCGACTTTTGTGAAAAAAAACATCTCTCAAACAAAAAGACATGAAATTTTTTTCTTTTTTCGTCATATCTTTTCTATTTTCTATCTCGCAAACAAAAAGACATGAAATTTTTTCTTTTTTCGTCATATCTTTTCTATTTTTGCTTTTTTTGAAAAATTGTCAGATATAAAAGTTGTAGATTTTTTGATTTCCGACAGAATATATTAAATAAGTTTTTTTTGATTTTCGCTTTCGTTTAGAAGTTATAGCGACTTTTGTGAAAAAAAAACATCTCAAACAAAGACATGAATTTTTTACTTTTTTCGTCATATCTTTTCTATTTTTGCTTTTTTTGAAAAATTGTCAGATATAAAAGTTGTAGATTTTTTGATTTCCGACAGAATATATTAAATAAGTTTTTTTGATTTTCGCTTTCGTTTAGAAGTTATAGCGACTTTTGTGAAAAAAAAACATCTCTCAAACAAAAAGACATGAAATTTTTACTTTTTTCGTCATATCTTTTCTATTTTCTATCTCGCAAACAAAAAGACATGAAATTTTTTCTTTTTTCGTCATATCTTTTCTATTTTTGCTTTTTTTGAAAAATTGTCAGATATAAAAGTTGTAGATTTTTTGATTTCCGACAGAATATATTAAATAAGTTTTTTTGATTTTCGCTTTCGTTTAGAAGTTATAGCGACTTTTGAAAAATAAAACATCTCACAAACATTGAATTAATGAATGGTTCATAGATTTTAGAGTGACTCAAGCTTTGGAACGATAGAGACATAACTAAATGAAACAGCGCATAATGTGTGCTTTTTGGTAATAAATAATGTGTTTTAAATAAATACGAAAATTGTATAATATTCCATAATATTCATCAAATCAGATGTTTGGGATCACCAAAATGTAACTAGGAAAACTTGAAAATATAATTTTTGAGAAATTTTGTTCACTCTAATTTTAACAAAGTCAAATAATAGTTCTAGTTAAAAGTCGCGTAAACTTTATGAATAATAAAGAAAACCAAAACAAAAATCAAGAATACATGTATTGAAAAATTGATTGTCAGAAATAAGATTTATGTGACAAATGCAGTAAAAATGTAAAATGATTATAATGATTTACTTTTTTCAATTATTGCCCCAAATACCCCTTAAGGATGCGCCCGTGTCTGAATTTCCCGCCACTATTATTCTATTATAACTTTTACCAAATCAAATTTTACCTAAGCCTAAGCTAATTTTACCAAGGCCTAAGCTAATTTTACCAAGGCCTAAGCTAAGTTTACCAAGGCCTTAGGTAATTTTGCCTAGGCCTAACCTAATTTTACTTATGGATCTAAGGTAAATTCACCTTAAACTATTAAATTCATTTATCTGTTAATTAAAAGTAATTTACATTATTAGTTGACTATTTGACGCCTTTGTCCTACTTTTCGCAATGTAAATATAAACGAACGAAAATAACCAAAATATGCATTTGTTACCCTGCTTCACTTGCTTTTATTCTTCTTCACTTTATACCCAAAATGCCCCTTAAAGATACGCTCATGTCTTGTTTTCCCTCCAAAATTATTAGTTATAATTTTTACCCAAGCTAATTTTACCTAGGCCTAAGCCAATTTTACCTTAGGATCTAACATAAATTTACCTAGATCTAAGCTAAATTTACCTAGGTTCTAAGCTAAATTTACCTTAGGCCTAAGCTAATTTTTTAGTGACGCCATCAAATCACCTTAGAACTAAGGTGATTTTGTGTTAGTTTTGTTAGAATTGCCTTAGTCCTAAGGTAAATTTTCGCTTTTTACCTAGGACCTAAGGTGATTTTGTGTTAGATTTTTGGAATTGCCTTAGGCCTAAGGTAAATTCGTTCTCAGATCCCGTTAGAAAGCGTGCTTGCACATGATTCTCTTCGTAAATTCATGGCGTGCAGTTCAGTTTAGTGCTAAGAAATATTAAACGTGTAAAAATTGTTTTAAAAAGTGAATTATAATATCAATAACCAAGGAAAAACAAAGAAAAGAAGACATAAATACTGTGAACCAGTTAATTAAAACAAGCGTTTTGGAAAATATATCAAAGTAAGTAAGTAAGTAAAGCAACAATCTTTTTTACAATTTTATCATTATATATTTGCATTTTTATTTCACTGGGAGTAAAGTACTTATTCAACATTTCTTTTTTATTTATTTAATAATACAAATCGTGTGAACTACTCCGTTAAATTAAATTTATCTTACAAAATAAGTTTTATTTTGGGCAAGTTTCCTTTTTTATTTGATCTTTGCTTCTGTCCATAAAGATAATTCTGTGATTTAAAAATTATAACTATGAATATTGCATTAAAGCAGCGCGGCAGACGGCATGATTATACCTTTTTTAAATAAAACGAAATCGAAAAAAAAAAAAAACTAACCAAAAAATCAAGAGGCAACGCTTGAAAATTGGAACAAAAGGTATGCTTTGTACATAATTACATATCATTATTTTGCCATTTAAGTACCAGGCATTTATAATTTTATGCCCATAGAAAGTATTTGCTCTGAATTTTGAATCTATATACTTATATGTTTGAATTCAATGAGTTTCTGGCTTCATTTTGTTCAATTTTAAAATACTTAATTTTTTCTTATCTATTAAAATTGTTTTTCTTACATATAGACTCATTAAAGAAACGTGAAAAAACGAAAACAAGATTGGTCAGGAGTCAAAGAAATAGGTATGATTTCAATCAATGATTAGATTTTTAAGTACTAGCCCTATATATGTATATCTATGCCGCCGGGTACAAAGTGATTAAGTCAAAAAGTTGTAATCTTCGGGTTTTCAACAATAAACACTTTATTCTCTTTCATTGCGCATCAAAAACATAAAGCTAGAGCAAATCATTTCTATAAAAATAAACCGATCTGTACTGAAAACCCCTTTGTACCCAGCGCAAAAGTCATAAGAATTTGTCCACCGAAAAGCTTTAATTGTTTTTTTTTTTTTTACTTTTGGGAGCTGATAACTCAGCAGCTTCACAAAGTCCAAACTCATTTTACATGAACTCAATTCGAAGACCAATTTGACCCAGTTACTTACTTACGTGGTTCATTTTGTTCAATTTTAAAATACTTGTTTTTTTTTTTTAACTCTATTAAAATTTTTTCCCTATACTTTACATATAGACTCATTAAAGCCGATCAACAATTTAAAAATCACCATTCCTTGACGTAAAATAAGACCCAAAACAAGAGCTGATAGAAGAAACGTGAAAAAAACTTCAACAACATTGGTCAGGAGATAAAGAAAAAGGTATGATTTTCAAATTTCAATAAATGATTAGATTTTTAAGTATATGTACTAGTCATATATCTATGCCGCCGGGTACAAAGGGATTAAGTCACAAAGTTGTAATCTTCGGGTTTTGCACAATAAACTCTTTATTCTCTATCATTGGGCATCAAAAATATCAAGATAGAGCAAATCATTCCTATAAAAATAAATAGATCAGTACTCAAAACCCATTTGTACCCAGCTGAAAGATATAAGAATTGGTCCATCGAAAAGTTTTAATTGTTTTTTTTTTTTTACTTTTGGGAGCTGATAACTCAGCAGCTTCACAAAGTCCAAATTCATTTTACATGAACTCAATTCGAAGACCAATTTGACCCAGTTACTTACTTACGTGGTTCATTTTGTTCAATTTTAAAATACTTATTTTTTTCTTAACTCTAATAAAATTTTGTCTCTATACTTTCATATAGACTCATTAAAGCCGATCAACAATTTAAAAATCACCATTCCTTCACGCAAAATAAGACCCAAAACAAAGCTGATAGAAGAAACGTGAAAAAACTTCAACAAGATTGGTCAGGAGTCAAAGGGTATGATTTTCAATCAATGATTAGGTATTTAAGTACTAGCGATATAGAAGAATATGTCCACAGAAAGTTTTTATTGCTTTTTTAAGTTTTGTTAGCTGATTGCTTTGCAGCTTAACAAAATCCAACCCCATTAAACACAATTTTTTGAATTTCATATCTAAATTTGTAACAAAACTTAGTTAAATTTGCAATCTACAATTTTATCTTTAACTTTAATCGCAATCGATTTTGTTGTATAATTAAAAATTACAAAGTTTGATTTGAAACAATTTTAAAGTAAGAAACTTTCTCACTTCTACTCGGCAGCTACTGAGTCAAGTTTGAAAACTTTATCATTTTGAATTAAACATTTCAGTTCTTCAAATCATTCTTATTCTTGATCTAAGGATTATTCTACTTTTTTTCTATGAGCTATAATAATTTTTCAATTGGCCCCGAACTATTAAATAGTGATGGGAACTATCCAATAAAAAGAAAAACTATGAATTTAAAATATAAATTTAAAATATTCATTCATTCGATAAATAATTCATTCATTCATTTATTTAGTTATTATATTTTCATTCGAATAATTTTTTTAATTGATATTTTTTTATTCGATAGTTTTTTTCATTTGAATAGTTTTCTTAAACGATAGTTTTTTCATTCGAATAGTTTTTCAAACGGTAGTTTTTTCATTTGAATAGTTTTTCAAACGATAGTTTTTTCATTTGAATAGTTTTTTCAAACGATAGTTTTTTCATTCGAATAGTTTTTTCAAATGATAGTTTTTTCATTTGAATAGTTTTTCAAACGATAGTTTTTTCATTTGAATAGTTTTTTCAAACGATAGTTTTTTCATTCGAATAGTTTTTCAAACGGTAGTTTTTTTATTTGAATAGTTTTTCAAACGATAGTTTTTTCATTTGAATAGTTTTTTCAAACGATAGTTTTTTCATTTGAATAGTTTTCTTAAACGATAGTTTTTTTCATTTGAATAGTTTTCTTAAACGATAGTTTTTTCATTCGAATAGTGTTTTCAAACGATAGTTTTTTCATTCGAATAGTTTTTTCGTTCGAATAGTTTTTTCATTCGAATAGTTTTTTCAAACGATAGTTTTTTCATTCGAATAGTTTTTTCAAACGGTAGTTTTTTCATTTGAATAGTTTTTCAAACGATAGTTTTTTCATTTGAATAGTTTTTTCAAACGATAGTTTTTTTCATTTGAATAGTTTCCTTAAACGATAGTTTTTTCATTTGAATAGTTTTCTTAAACGATAGTTTTTTCATTTGAATAGTTTTCTTAAACGATAGTTTTTTCATTCGAATAGTGTTTTCAAACGATAGTTTTTTCATTCGAATAGTTTTTTCATTCGAATAGTTTTTTCATTCGAATAGTTTTTTCAAACGATAGTTTTTTCATTCGAATAGTTTTTTCAAACGGTAGTTTTTTCATTTGAATAGTTTTTCAAACGATAGTTTTTTCATTTGAATAGTTTTTTCAAACGATAGTTTTTTCATTTGAATAGTTTTCTTAAACGATAGTTTTTTCATTCGAATAGTGTTTTCAAACGATAGTTTTTTCATTTGAATAGTTTTTTCATTCGAATAGTGTTTTCAAACGATAGTTTTTTCATTTGAATAGTTTTTTCATTTGAATAGTTTTTTCAAACGATAGTTTTTTCATTTGAATAGTTTTCTTAAACGATAGTTTTTTCATTCGAATAGTGTTTTCAAACGATAGTTTTTTCATTTGAATAGTTTTTTCATTCGAATAGTGTTTTCAAACGATAGTTTTTTCATTCGAATAGTTTTTTCATTCGAATAGTGTTTTCAAACGATAGTTTTTTCATTTGAATAGTTTTTTCAAACGATAGTTTTTTCATTTGAATAGTTTTCTTAAACGATAGTTTTTTCATTTGAATAGTTTTCTTAAACGATAGTTTTTTCATTCGAATAGTTTTTTCAAACGATAGTTTTTTCATTTGAATAGTTTTTTCAAACGATAGTTTTTTCATTTGAATAGTTTTCTTCAACGATAGTTTTTTCATTCGAATGATTTTTTTTATGTGATAGTTTATTTGATAGTTTTTATCCGAATGAATAAATGAATGAATGGATGAATGAACTATCCGATAGTTCAAATCATTCAGTTACTAACTATCGATAGTTCAAATCATTCGATAGTTTCCATCACTACTATTAAATGACTTAGATAATTCTTTTTGAAATTAAAATACTTAATAGATTTAGTTCCGAAATAAAAAAAAAACAATTCTTATTCTTATTACAGTCAACAAGTTGAAAATGCATTGCGTTATCTGCTCAGAAGAATTTAATTGCTTAAAAAAATTATTCATGCATTTGAAAATTCTACATGGTTGTGATAAAAAAAGCAATTTGAAATGCTTTGACAAATCATGTCAACAAATATTTAATGGATTATCTTCATACAAAAGACATTTAGGGGTCGTACATGGCAGAGGTCGTAAAAATGTTTCCTACAGAAACCGAGATGCAAAGGGTGTGCGACGAGCTGAAACAAAACCGGGACTGGGAAAAAGTTACTAAACAATGGAAACAAACTATGCCATTCAGGAGGGATATGATTTCCCAAAGCTCTG
Organism: Episyrphus balteatus; assembly: GCF_945859705.1. Taxonomy (NCBI): domain Eukaryota; kingdom Metazoa; phylum Arthropoda; class Insecta; order Diptera; family Syrphidae; genus Episyrphus; species Episyrphus balteatus. The sequence continues at coordinate 41,555,798 of NC_079134.1, forward strand.
ACATTGACCTCCAGACAGTCCTTCAGGAGTGGCCGCTTTACAAATATTCACGAGCGCCAGAACTGGTAAGAACATTCGTTTTTAATAGGTTTTTATAAGATCAAAAAGCGTAGAGCGCATTTTGTTAAAGCGCTCGACGCTTTCTGATGTAACCATTTTTGATATAAGCCAATTAAATTAGGATAAAAGAGTATTTTCAGTTATATAAACTGTGTATATATTTTATATCACTAAAAAATTTCTTCAACTTTAATTAATTACATTGATGTACACAATATCTATAATCTTCTACATAATAGTATGTTTTATTCTGTCTATTAACAGATTGCCATGGATTACAATTTTATAAAACCGAATAATGGGCTCGACTTCACCAAATGGGAACAATTTTCGAAAATAGCCCTAGAATTGTTCACAGCGAGGATCAAGTGCAGCGCTCTTAAATCATTCCTCAATGAATTCAGGGAGAATATTGACGACCTTGACATAGGTAGAACCTTGTTTTTATTTAAACTCTTTTTTTTTAAATTCTGTTTTATTTTAATTTTTTAATTATTTTTTACTTATGACGTATTAATTTATTTTCAGATAACGTCAATATTGGCTATGCAACTCTGTTACATGGAGTGTTGCCTCCATCATCGCAGCAGTTTAATGGTAAATTGAAGAAATTTACAATTGAAGATTCAAAATCATCTTTCACTCTGGAAGTGGAATGTGCAGGCCAGGTCGAACCTATGCTAAAAATAAAAAGGGAGGAATGTTTAAAATCGAAAACAAAACTTCAGCCCCTAATAATTGTTGTTGGTGAGAGATTTCATTATAATAATTTTTATGTGTCCTTGGACAATATTATGTTTAAATTAGATACTTATTTGGACTGCATTATTTTTTATTTAAAGCTCGTTTATGTATTAAATATTCAATACCCTCCACAGTGTTTTTCGGTATGGGTTTTTATACAAATGTTTTTCTTTAATATTCAAGACGGTAAAAAAATACCTTCTGTTTCAACTTTACTAAATGATATAAATGCATTAATTAATTAAATTATATCAATGTATTATTTTGTACAGTCCATGTTCTACATATACAGTACTGGACAAAATAAAATACGCACTATCCGAACTTTCTTATTTATGCTTTTCTCGCTCCCCAAGTCATCAATAAAATATTCTAAAGTAGTGATTAAGAAAGTCTAATACTATCCTTATACGGTTCTGTCGAAATAATGAAAAAAATGCTTGAAACGAGAGAGAAAATAACTTAAGTTCTTAATTTAAGTTCTCACTAAAGATTATTTTATTGATAACTTGGGGAGCGAGAATAGCATAAATGTGAAAGTTCGGATAGTGCGTATTTTATTTTGTCCAGTACTGTATTTAATGTATTGCTGAAGTGAGTTTGTAAAAAGAAAGCATGTTCTTCCATTAAAAAATCTAAGAGTAATTTATATTTAATCTAAGAGTAATTTATGTTTAAACAAACAAAACGAAAATAAATTATATTTATAATTATAAAATTACATGATTTTTTTCTTTTTTTCAAAAAGGATTTTTTTCAGCTATGGATTCACCTAAGGAAATAGGTAAAAATTACCTAGGAATAAGGTAATTCACCTAAGGAACTAGGTAAAGATTACCTAGGAATAAGGTAAAATCTGCCTAGGAATAAGGTAATTCACCTTAGGAAATAGGTAAAAATTACCTAGGAATAAGGTAATTCACCTAAGGAAATAGGTAAAGATTACCTAGGAATAAGGTAAAATCTGCCTAGGAATAAGGTAATTCACCTTAGGAAATAGGTAAAAATTACCTAGGAATAAGGTAAAATCTGCCTAGGAATAAGGTAATTCACCTTAGGAAATAGGTAAAATCTGCCTGAGAATAAGGTAATTCACCTAAGGAAATAGGTAAAAATTACCTAGGAATAAGGTAAAATCTGCCTAGGAATAAGGTAATTCACCTTAGGAAATAGGTAAAATTAGCCTAGGAATAAGCTAATTCACCTTAGGAAATAGGTAAAATCTGCCTAGGAATAAGCTAAATCACCCTAGAAACTAGGTAAAATCTGCCTAGGCCTAAGCTAAATCACCTTAGAAACTAGGTAAAATCAGCCTAGGACTAAGGTAATTCACCTTAGGAAATAGGTAAAATTGAATTCCGAAAATGTAATTCACCTTAGGAAATAGGTAAAATCTGCCTAGGAATAAGCTAAATCACCTTAGAAACTAGGTAAAATCTGCCTAGGAATAAGCTAAATCACCCTAGAAACTAGGTAAAATCTGCCTAGGCCTAAGCTAAATCACCTTAGAAACTAGGTAAAATCAGCCTAGGACTAAGGTAATTCACCTTAGGAAATAGGTAAAATTGAATTCGGAAAATGTAATTCACCTTAGGAAATAGGTAAAATCTGCCTAGGCCTAAGCTAAATCACCTTAGAAACTAGGTAAAATCTGCCTAGGCCTAAGCTAAATCACCTTAGAAAATACGTAAAATCAACCTAGGACTAAGCTAATTCACCTTAGGAAATAGGTAAAACTTCGGAGGGGAAATTTTAAATCACCTTAGGAAATAGGTAAGATAGGTAAATTTTATGTTAGGATTTAGGTAAATTTGAAAATTTTCGATTTGCCTTAGGAAAATAGGCAGAATTAGCCTAGGACTAAGCAACCCCAAAATTGCCTTAGTCCTAAGCAGAGTTAGCCCCCGAAATAGGCTAATTTTACACCGACTTTTCTCTGGGTGTAGTTAAAGCTTTACTGAACAAAATTAGAATTTGATATTTTTAAGGAATTTCATAATAAGGTACAAAAATAAAATCTGTTTTTATACCTAATTAATTAAACTCCAATTTAAATGATCTTTTCACAACAGTATTTGATTTCTTGCATAAAAATGAATTTTTAGAAAAAAATTTTTGAAATTCGTTAGAGCCGTTTTTAAAAAAAATAATTTTTTGTATAATGTATAAAAATTTTCAAAAATATTTTAAGAAGATATTTTTCAAAACATAGAAACGAGTTTTCGATAAAATTCATCAACCCGTTTTCAAAAAATTGATTTAAAAACAAAATTTGAAAAATTTTTTTTTTAAATAAAAACGTTTGTTTTTTGAAAAATTTCTAAATTTTTTATATAACGATTGTTTTAAAGTTTCTGTATAAAAATTTTGGTAATTAATTAATTCATAAATAAAAAAAAAGTTCTATGGCAGGTAGGTACCTACCGTTAATAACGATGCAAAACATATTTGTTTTTATTTCCAAAGAAAGCCGTTTTGAAAAAAATTAAATTTTCTATTTCCGTACCGTGAGTTTTTGTTGATATACATTCTTGCGGGAAGTGAAGGGCTGAAAGGATAGTAACTTCAGAACCGATTTTTTGGGGGAAACCCTTGTATTGCTCGTTTCTTTCCTTGATCCACTTCTTCTGAGTGGATCTTCTTCTTTTCAAGGACATTAGCTGCTCTCTCCTGAGACCCGCCGCCGTTAATTCTCTGGTCTTTGCTAGGGACAAAGGACAATACCGCTTCCGTAGCAGTTATTTCGTGGCTGCCTTTCAAAGAGTACCACGAACAGGAGCCAGTCACCCGGAGACCGCTCACCATTTGTTCTCTAGTCTTTTCTAAAGACAGGACCGTTTTCCACACGATTATTCTGTCGATATCTTTAAGTGTCGGTAATCATCGACCAAAAATTTTGCGTCCTAGAAAGGTTACAACAGTATCTAACTGATGAGCCCAACTGTTGTACCTGGGCGAAACGCATTTTGGACTACAGGTCTACAACAGCAAAATAGAAAATTTGCTTGGGCTAAGATCACTCTTGCCATAACAATGATCACAACAAAAACATTACTGTTAAAAAAAGAGCCAAGTTATCCTATGTTGAAATTATGCTGGCACAAAAAGTACTGAGATGTAAAAGTGTACCAAGTTCTAAAGTTTGGGTTCAAATTCGTATCAATAAAATTTTGATTGTTTACTTGGCAATTTTTGAAATAACTTTAAAAATCGATGGTTAAGAAAAATTGCCAAGGGAACAATCAAAATTTTATTGATACGAATTTGAACCCAAACTTTAGAACTTGGTACACTTTTACATCTCAGTACTTTTTGTGCCAGCATAATTTCAACATAGGATAACTTGGCTCTTTTTTTAACAGTAATGTTTTTGTTGTGATTTCACTACTTTTTGCAAGGTATGGCTGTAGAATATAAAATCTCTTTATTTGATGAAAATTCAGTGAAAATGGGTAGTTGCCACGCCCCCTGCCTGAAATTCTCAAACTTTAATTTTTTTCCTTTGTGTAAAATACCAGCTCCACCATTCTACCAAATTTCAAGATTCTACATATATACGACATACAGAAGTGCTCTATAATATTTTATGAAAATTCAGCGGGGATGGGCGGTTGCCACGCCCCCTGGCTGAAATTCTCAAATTTTAAATTTTTTCCTTTGTGTAAACTACCAGCACCACCATTCTACCAAATTTCAAGATTCTACGACAATCAGAAGTGGTCTATAATAATTTATGAAAATTCAGTGGAAATGGGCGGTTGCCACGCCCCCTGGATGAAATTCTCAAGTTTTAAATTTTTTCCTTTGTATAAACTACCAGCTCTACTATTCTACCAAATTTCAAGATTCTACGATAATCAGAAGTGCTCTATAATATATGATGAAAATTCAGCGGAAATGGGCGGATGCCACGCCCCCTGAATTGAAAATCTCAAATTTTCGATTTTTTCCTTTGTATACACCACAAGTCCTATCACCGTGTAAAATTTCAAGTTTCTACGATATCGGGAAGTTCTCCATAATTTTGATGATCTGTCAGTGAGTCAGTGAGTCAGTGAATCAGTGAGTCAGTGAGTCAGTGAGTCAGTGAGTCAGTGAGTCAGTGAGTCAGTTACGGTTTTTGCGATTTTTGAAGCCCTATATCTCAGAAACTACTCATCGTAGGAGGCTGAAATTTTGTGAGGTGTTTGGTTTTGACGAGTTCAACAAATGTAGTGAGTTTGAAATTTCTAGCATCTTTGGTGTGGAAGTTAGAGGGGGGTCGAAAATGGCCTGAGTTGTTTCCTGTAAATAAGGGTGTAGTGCCAAAGTTGCTAGAGAACTTGGCTGGGCACTACCGTGCCCCTTGATATGCGGCTATAGATATACATTATATAGAAAGAACCGTATGGGGATCCAAGGTACACTCGCATCCTCATAAGGAAATACCTGACATCCACAGGAATAATGAAGATGGTATGAACACTTTGTTTTATTGACGACAGTCTCAACTAAAGTTTGGGCTCTTATGATGCCAAATCAAGCTCAGTTTTTAAGATGCAGAAGTGGCACCAAGGATCGTGCCAGATATCTCTTGCAAACTTCGGCTATAGTCCATTGTGGATTGGGGCTTGAACTGACAAGCTTCCCCAACCATTTCTATCCTTAGCCAGTTACTTTCAGTTTCCTACGTCAAATTGATTGAGGATTCCTTTCACATGAGAGGTATCGATGAGGTCTTTGTCGACCCGCAGCTGGCTTTCTCCACCATAGTCATCCTGCACAGGCGGACGAGCTTGGGTGGCATGCAAAAACTAGGCATGCCTCCATGAATTTATTTATGTTTTGTCTCCTTTTTTGGCCATTCCACTGCTTTTCGGTTGTTCTGTAATATGAAGAATTCCGCATTAAGCCCAGCACTCTACCAGTACACTGAGGGAAAAAAACAAGTTAAAATCAACGAAAACCACGTTGATTCAACTATTTTTGGGAATGATTTTGCGTTGAAGGCGATAATTTTAAAATCAAAGTAGAACACAGTTAGAGAGATTCCCGTACATTTTGCACGTGAACTAATTCACGTCGTGAAGCAAGACTCTTCAATTTTTATTCACCACTAAGGTTCACAAAAATGTTATTTTAACTTTGAAAAAAGCATCAATTTAAATTTAAAAAAAAGAAGAAAAAAATGGCAGGACCTTTTGCAAGACTGTCACACTTAGACAACTTATCTATTGGTTCGTTGTAAATGATTTAGCAAGGATGCCAGTATTAATTAGTTCACTTGTATCTTCTAAAAATTATTTTTCCATACTTTATTTACGTTTACTGGACATGAGCAGAGGAAGTTTAAGAGAGGATCTTATAGTCGATGTTAAGGAGACTATAGTTCTTCTGTAGTTGGAGCAGTCCAGAGGGTATTCTTTCTTAATGAACGGGCAGACAATGCTGAGGTTCAATTTTGCTGGCATGCTTTCCTTTTATGCTCCATACAACTTTTAATTATTTTAGGCCTTAAAGACAGAGTTTTAATGACTGACCTTTTGGTCATTTTCCAATTTTCTGCGACGAAAATACATAGAAAACTGTTCGCAGCTAAAATCGATTTTCTAACAGTTCATCTGCATTTTTAATATAAAAACTTGAAAAACCTCAGATTTTCCTGAAACGATTCGAATTTTGAAGATTGACAATGAATGTGTTTTATTTTATAATGGCAAGAGAAGAATAATTTTTGTTCTTTCCGAAAATCCACACTAAAACCAGGTATCAAAATGCATTCAAGTTCCGAATAACAAACATCCAACCTTCATTATTGTTCCTCTTCACTGATTTGATCCAGATCCTTTTCGTAATAATAACAAAGGTTCCTCTCTACCTACAACTTCCAGGAACAAGCACACGAAACGGAAGCAATTTATACTCTCAACACGAACACAAGAGAACCAACCCAAGCTGATGGCTAAAGTGAATGCTATTCTATGCTTTTGCTGTTCCAGACAGCTTTTTACCCAGAAAAAAAAAAAAAAAACCACCCAACGTCCTTGCTTGCACTATATGCCACCTCAAACAAAGTAAATCACATCTTTAGTGCATCAGTTCCTATATAGAATGTCTGTTTGTTGTTATTCCTTTCCTATATCTACTCCCACTGCATCCTTCAGCGCTCTGATGGTTGTTGTAATGTGTTCCATGTGAGGCAAAATAATAGCTTTTCTTATCCTCTCGCGCAATCTGCAATTGCATAAAATATCTATACGCCACCTCGTGTCGAGAGTGTGTATATCCTCTTTTTTCGAAAGGTATAACAAAGATAAGGAAGATGGGGGAAAAAAAATCATTTTAAAACTGAGGCGGCCAAAATTACAAGTTTATTTCATATCCTTGGAGCTAAGGCAGAGAGGTCAGTTTTAGTTTGCTGGCATAATGGAAATGTGGGACTACATGAGTAAAAATTGGGACTGACTGTGGTTTGGGAGGTGGGATATGGAATATGGTATGCCTTCATTTCAAAGTGAATCTGTTTTGAAAGCACTAGCAGCAGCAGCAGCAGCCATTAGATACACTTTTAATGAAAGTTTATTTTCGAATTATTTTCAATTTTTTTTTATTTCTTTCTTTTCATTTCGTCGGTTGTACTCTACCTCTGACTATTTGATATCCTGTGTGTGTATGCACGTGAAGCACGAGATATCCGCATTATAAAGTGTGAGTTTGACGTTAATATGGCAGTTAGAAAAAATATCTTAAGAACACCAGGGACTGAAAAAAGGAAAAGAAGAAAAAGTGGTTCTTGATTTGGTTTGAATTTTAAAAGTTTAAAATTTTTAATACGTATATGACATAAAATGGGGTTTGTCATTTTGAAAATTCTAAGGCAAGTCCCCCTGGCACAATATTTAGTGCGATGGCTGAATACGCCAGAGGTGTGGGCTCGAATCCCAGCTTCCACCACCAAAACATTTTCTTCATAGGACATTTCCTAACTAGACATGTCCCATGAGACAAGTTCCATGAGACATGTCCCGTGTGGCATGTCCATGTCCACGGGATATGTGAAAAGTGAAAAAAAACTGATGGGCCATCCTAATGAATAGAGGGATTTCTTAAAATAATTTTGGGTGAAAGGTTATTTTTTTCGCGGAGGGAGTACATTCTATAATAAGCCCCAAGCCAATAACTCTTGAATAACGTCTAAGAACTATTATAGTATAGGTAGACGTTTAATTTTCAGTCTGAATTTTTGAGTGAAAGGGTGTTTTTTTTTAGTTAGGGGGAACAAGAGTTGGTATTTATTATCAAAAATCAGTTTTGAAAGTAGTGCGCGATTCAAATCTAGTAATAATGTCTCATTAGGGTAGGATTCAAGTATCTATGGAGGCCATACACAATTATTATTTTAGATGAAAGAGGGTGTTTTTTTTTCGAGAAAGGAAAAAGTTTCCTTAACTCAACATGTCACCAATTCATTGTTATTTTTTGTTATCATTACAAAAAAATAAAACGTCTAATTTAGAAAACGCCCCACAAACTTCAAATAAAAATGTTCCCACACTAAGGACCTTCGGAAGGAACTTGAGTTGGAATATTGCAAAAAGGATTTTCTTTTTTGATAAATGCCTCCAGATTGAATGCAATTACTTATAATCTATCTGTCTATTTGATATAATTGAATCTACCCCCTGAATCAATAAAACACCCATCAAGTTTACCAACCAAAACCAACCCATCATAACACACAAATCCATCAGACATTAAGTGTTTGCTTTGCTCCATAGAGAGAATAAGAGAGAGAGAGAGAAAGAAAACTAATCGAAAAGCAAGTTATCGCATTAAACAACTTAATTGTCTGCATAAAACGGATAGTCTATCCAACCACATAATCGACTTCATTGTTTCATTTGGTTGTCGGTCGTTGTCTCCCTGTCTCCATCATATAAGAAAAACGACGACTTTATCCTCTTGCCAATAACAAGTCTCATGTTCATATAAGCAAGCAAAAACGCTCAATAAGGAGATCCTAGCTAACACACAAAGGGATATAAGAGAGAAAATAGTGTTGTGTGTTTAATTTTTCTTCGAGCGCAATGTGTGCCACTTTTTGAGATCAACTAATATCCCAAGTTTATTTTCAGTCATCAGGACCGCAAAAGTACCACTTTCCGAAGTGCCACACCCATCCTTTAAACGTTTATAACTGACTACTGAACCACCAAGAATAGAGCATCCATATCGTTAAGTTACTTACCACCACTATCGCCCTCTGCTGGCGGCGGCGGTAGTGGTAACTGGTTATGGAGGCACCACTTACTACTCCTCGATGAGCACACATTTCACAGAAAGTAATCGTAATAATCATCGTCATCATCAGGAAAAGTGGCTACAGTTAAGCCAGCACAAAGATAATAACACAGGAATGTGAATGTATGAACACAAAGTGAAGGAGTGGAATAAGGATCAAAGACAAACCATATTGTGTGGTGTGTTAGTCTCTTATTAATAGGGAACATAGCCACACATATGAGCCACGAGTATAAGTACGTTTGTGTATCTGTGCTGGCTAGATGGGTATAGTCAAGCCATCTGGAAATTGCTTGAGTTTTCCGTCACACAACGGGTGGACCACATCAGGATGTTTGCAAGGATTCGTTTTCATCATTTTGCCAAGTGTTTCTTCATCCGATGCTGGGCGATGGCGCTGCTGCTGCTGGCTGGGAGTTGCATCTCCTTGTATGTGTGTGGGAAGGAGACTTGAATAGTTTATACATAAATATAATAATAACCTAAACGGAACGGGACACGGGTAAAAGAAGGAAGAGACATGGTGAGAACATATCTTATGCTCCATTGGAGCGAAAACAAATTAAATGCTTTTCAATTGAGCAATGAAAGGAGGTGGTCTTGCCGTCTTGGTCTTGGTGTGTGTCTTTGATGGGAAAATCCTGTTTAATGGGAAACTTTCCCGCACAATGTCTAATCTTGTGTTAGTTTTAGGATGTCTTTCTTTTCCTCTGTTAATAACAGAAATGATATTGAATTGATGATAAGATGCGCTACATGTGAATTGGATGGATGTCTTCTTTTGCTTTTTAAAATATGTTAGTTGAAATAATATTTGAAGTCCTTTTTCAATTTATCACAAAGAATTCAATAGAATTGTGGTGTTATTTCTATAACTCGAGGTACAAATACAATATACTGTTGTGGCAAGTTTTATGTTCGTTAGAAACTCAAGCACAGAAGAGGTCACGAGTCTGTAAAAAATGTGCATTCTGATTTTCATGGAATTGGTTTGTAGCAATTCTAGGAAATTCTACATAAATGTTTTGCTAATAATAGTTAATAGTACCTGGAATAAAATAGTTGAAAAGAATAAAGTTCTCAAAAATAGTGTACATTTTTTATTGATACACATGGTTCAATGCAGATAGTAGATAAAAAGGATGCGTTTTTATTTTAGTTTACTATAGTTTTCTTGGTACTGGTTATCATTTATTTCCAAGAACTTGTCAAACATTCAATGTTTTTTTTTTTCTACTTAATTTGAAATACTCAAGAGCTTATAAAAATATGTTGCTTATTTTATCACTTGTTGAAGAGTTTTATATCAAAAGTTGCCATATATCGGTTTCGGAATGTAAGATAAAGAAAAAAAAAGTTTGGTTGGAAATAACTCAGGAACCAGACTTCAAAGAAACTTTTGGTTTTTGGTTATGAATAGAGCTCAAAACGCGTTTCTTTTGATGTCTCACTCAATGAATATGGGTGAATTTTTTTAAAAATGCATTTTTTCCGGCAAGTGGTTACCCTTGATTTTTTCTCGAAAATTTGAAAACAAAAATTTTTTCACCTAAATCCATAGGCCTGTTCAATGTGAACTGATATCTGCAAACCAAAAAGAGTTCCGAGACTTTGTTCAAAAGATATCGGCTTTGGAATGTAAGAAAAATAAAATGCACAACTGGGTCGCACGAACTTGCTCTTAGTTGCATAAATTTTTAAGACTTTTTAAAAAAATACAATAAAATCAGAAATCAAATTGCCCTCCAAAACAAGTATGCAGTTTTGATTGGTATATTAAGATGCATTTTTAGAAAAAAAAAATTTCAAAATCGTTAGAGCCGTTTTAAAAAAAAAAACTAATTTTTTATAAATAATTTTTTGGAAAAAAAGTTTTAATAATCATTTTTAGCAAAAAAAAACAAAACCGACTTCCATGGATCAAAACTAGGTTTTATGGTTTTTAAAATAGTTCCTATGGCAAAAAGTGAACGAAATTGAAATGTCACCACACTGCAGCCACCAGCTATCCAATACAAAAAGAATTATCAAAATTGGTTCACTCAGTCCAAAGTTATGCGGTAACAAACATAAAAAAAAAAAAAAAAAAAAAAAAAAAAATACAGACGAATTGAATACCTCCTCCTTTTTGGAAGTCGGTAAAAAAATAATTCGTATGCCATTTTGTAGAAATCACTGATCAACATTTAAAAACAAAATTTCAAAAAAAAAATCGAATGGCCCGTTTTCGAAAATTTGATTTTTCAAACAAAAAAAAAAATTTCAAAATTTTTTTTAAAATTCAAAAATTATTTTTAAAAATTTTAGTTTTGGTTGATATTAAAATTATATCAATGCTTTTTACAAAAAGTTGCGTTGAAATCGAATAAGTAGTTTCAGGGTAAATTGGATTAAAAAAAAATGGTTCTACGGCAGGTACCTTTAATATTGATTTTCAAAAAAAATTTTTTTTTTTTAATGCAAGATAGACCTCCTCTTAAAACTTATGTACATTTGATGCTAGATGGCACCCCAAGAGGGTTAAAGATTTTCTCATTGTAAATATGCATAATGTTGACTTATGTGGCCATTTTTTTTAGATATAGCCTTAAATCAGAATTTTTTGATGAGGTTCTTGTCTACATTAACCACCGTTTTCAAAAAGATATAAAAAATTTTTCTAGGATTAGGGGTTTAGTCAGGGCAAACATGTTTTTTGGGATTTATTAAAGTAAGCATGTCTATCAAAGTAACATGAAAAATAAAAGAAAAAAAAAAAACATGCATGTCCTGACTAAACCCCTAATGTACCCAAGAACCTCATCAAAAATTTTGTACTTTAAGGCTATATAAAAAAAAATGTCTTCATAAGTCAAACTAGTTCCAATTAAAAAAAAACTTTAACCCTCTTGGGGCGCCATCTAGCGCCAAAAAAAATCTGAACAAATTAGGAGATTTTTTTTAAATATTTCGAAACAGTTTTTCTACCTAGGAACTTGGTACTTAAAAAAAACCTTAAGAACGAACGCCCATATTAGACCAGTGCCAATAATTTTTGAAAATAAAAAAATATTAGCAGCATATGGATGGTGGGAAAATTTAGGACAAATGGTATATGAAAGGGGAAAAATAAATTGCCCACAAAAAAATTGGGGAAAAGGGGGTGGGTGTCAAAAATCATGGTTTTTTACGATTTCTGTCAAAATGAGACGTCCTATCCAAAAAAGTCAAATGCAAAAGTTGTAGGTAGTATAAATGTCGACAACTTTTACTCAAACAATTTTTTTCTATAACCTCAAAAATATTGAACAAAAATGCAAAAATACGATTTTTTATTTTTATCTTTTACAAAAATAGTTGGATTTTAACAAAACTTGGTTAAAAATTACTTTCTCATGTTTTCTATCTTTTAAAAATGTTTTTTGAGCAAAAAGTTAATTTTTGGATTTTTGGGGGATTTAATTTGAAAAAATAGCTTATTTTTCAATCAAAAAAGTTACCAAAAAAATTTTTGACTTTTGAAAAGTTTGGAATGCAATTATTTAGCTTAAAACCGTTTTTTAAAGATTGTGTGGAAAAACTATACTTTTGTTTTATAAAATATTGAGAAAAATTGAAAAAAAAACAATAAAACGATTATTAAGATTCATTTTTCCGTAAATGACAGTTATATTGGCGAGAAATAATTTTCCATAGAAATTATTTTTTTCTAATGGTCATTGACCTTATTAATTTGAATCAAGCACTAGAATATCTCTAACGTGCAAAGTTTTTGAGGTATTGAATTTTGAACGTTCCAAACACTATTTTTCTGATTTTAGGCATGGTAATATGTCAAAAACGTGATGTGATAGAATTTTTCTGACTTCAGATTCGAGCTCAGCGCACAATTAGAAAAATATACTTTGATTTCTTTAAAAAAAACTTTTTGACTAGTGAAATCGAACAGGGCAGAACAAATCGTTATTAAGGTTTTTTTCGAGTATCAAGTTCCTAGGTAGAAAAAATGTTTCGAAATACATATTTAAAAAAAAATCTAATTATTTGTTCAGAGGGTTAAAGTTTTTTCTAATTTGAGAAAGTTTGACTTATCAAGACATTTTTTTTTTTTATATAGATTTTTGTGTGCTTATTCCGAATCCGAAGTCAAAATTTCACTGGCACGTCACTTTTTCGAAATATTTTAATATTAACAGGTCAAAAACGCGTTTTTTTGGTATTTTTGGCGTTGAATTTCATCACCGTTAATTTTTTTTTGCAAAACTACTTATGCAATCTCCATAACTAGTGTTATTTTATATTTAGTGAAACTACATCTCTTTATGCAATGATGCTTAATTCCAGATTTGAAAACTATTTTTGTCTTCCTCGAAAAGTTGGTATTTTTACATTATGAAGAAAAAATTAAAAGCCTTTTATTTACATTTTTTTTTGTAATTATAATACAACATATTATTTTGTATGAAGCTTGAAAATTTCACGTAACTTTTTCTTCATTTTTTTTTGTAAAAGTTTTTAGTGTTATAAGGAATGTAAAATGTCATTGTTCCTGGCACTACAAAAAATTCAAATTAAAAAATGACAAAAGCAGAGATACTTATCAGAAGCTTCTCCTGCAAAAATAAAGCTGGAAATATTTTGTTGAAACCAAAATCTTTCCTTTTATCAAAATATTACTCATTTTTAAAACTAATTTTGTTCACTGAAGTGGTTTTATGTTCATGAATTTATTGTTCTCTTGTTTTATGGGAATTAGAGTGGAAAATCTGCAATACTTGGTAGCTAGTTGGGATACATGAAATGCAAGAATAAATAAATAAAACGGGACACGTTATCATTTATTGCTATTTCGTGGTGCAGAAAATATACTACTTTTTAGTTCGTGCAGTACAAGACTACATTACCTTCATTTTAGTGTCGTAATCCTTTACTTACTGTGTAATGGTGTTCATAATCAGGATTCAAAAGGGTGTTTTAAGATAAATCATCAATTTAAAGTTCGTAGTTTTTGTTTTGTTGAACAATCCAAAATTTTCTTCTTACCACAATTTTTTTTTTTAATTCTGATAACTTTACAGATCCTGAAGTTTACGTCTTTAGAAGAAATAGTATTAGTTCTATAATGATCCTAAAACACTTCCAAAGTGGGTATGTTAACATAACACCCTGTTGAAAGAAAATTAAAAAAAAAATAATAAAGGATACTATCTAGGTGAGTTGGAAAAAGTTTAATGGACAAAAGTGTACCCTCTGGACAATAAATCATTCAGTATATTAATTGGACTACTTTTGGTGGTAGTTGTAATACTTTTATAGCTGCAAAATGACGATTGCACTGGGAATCATCAAATAAATTGCATTTCGAAATAAAATAAAAAGTAAGGCAGAAACAAGGAACTTTAAGTAGTTCAATGATTTTATGGAACCAACGGAGAAGGATTACTCCAGTGTGAAATTTTTATTTGCAGAAGTGTTGTTTTTTTGAAAATACAAACATAAAATGTAACTTGGAATTTGAGTGTACAAAGATTCGTGCCATGAATAAATATTTGCTAGGAATTCGCGTGTGTTTCTTTTTTCTAAGAAATAATTGAAAATACATGGAAAAAATGAAATAAAGCAATTGTTCGTATCTAATACCTAAATCCAAAGGCTCATTGTATTCTTAAGCCAATTTTTATTATGCATGAATTTTCAATAAATCTGTTCAAAAATTTACATTAATGTAATAAAAAAAAAAAAACATTTCGTTAGAAAGGATTCTATTTGAAATATAATGGAAACAAAAATCCTCGTGAGAATTGTTTAAATATTTATGTACAGATTTTCTTTTTCAATCTTGTTTAAATTATATTTTGATGAAAGCGAAATGGAATTATAAGAATATTTTTCTGTCTCCTGAGATTTTCATTTATATGAGTTTAGAATTTATTCGGTTTAAGTAAAGACATTTCGAATTCCCTTTAAGCCACTGAAAATAGCATGCTTGGAGCATGTCCCAAGCATGTCCCAAAGATATCCGGAGCAAGTCACAATCATGTCCCGAGCATGTCCCGAAGATGTCCCGAAGATGTCCCGAGCATGTCCCGAAGATGTCCCGAAGATGTCCCGAAGATGTCCCGAAGATGCCCCGAGCATGTCCCGAAGATGTCCAGAGCATGTCCCGAAGATGTCCCGAAGATGTCCCGAAGATGTCCCGAAGATGTCCCAAAGTTGTCACGAAGATGTCCCGAGCATGTCCCGAAGATGTCCCGAGCATGTCCCGAAGATGTCCCGAAGAAGTCCCGAAGATGTCCCGAAGATGTCCCGAAGATGTCCCGCAGATGTCCCGAAGATGTCCCGAAGATGTCCCGAAGATGTCCCGAAGATGTCCCGAAGATGTCCCGAAGATGTCCCGAAGATGTCCCGAACATGTCCCGAAGATGTCCCGAAGATGTCCCGAACATGTCCCGAAGATGTCCCGAACATGTCCCGAAGATGTCCCGAAGAAGTCCCGAAGATGTCCCGAAGATGTCCCGAAGATGTCCCGAAGCTGTCCCGAAGATGTCCCGAAGATGTCCCGAGCATGTCCCGAAGATGTCCCGAGCATGTCCCGAAGATGTCCCGAGCATGTCCCGAAGATGTCCCGAAAATGTCCCGAAGTTGTCCCGAAGATGTCCCGAAGATGTCCCGAAGATGTCCCGAAGAAGTCCCGAAGATGTCCCGAAGATGTCCCGAAAATGTCCCGAAGATGTCCCGAAGATGTCCCGAAGATGTCCCGAAGATGTCCCGAAGATGTCCCGAAGATGTCCCGAAGATGTCCCGAAGATGTCCTGAACATGTCCCGAAGATGTCCCGAAGAAGTCCCGAAGATGTCCCGAAGATGTCCCGAAGATATCCCGAAGATGTCCCGAAGATGTCGTGAAGATGTCCCGAAGATGTCCCGAGCATGTCCCGAAGATGTCCCAAAGATGTCCCGAGCATGTCCCGAAGATGTCCCGAAGATGTCCCGAAGATGTCCCGAAGATGTCCCGAAGATGTCCCCAAAATGTCCCGAGCATGTCCCGAAGATGTCCCGAAGATGTCCCGAAGATGTCCCGAAGATGTCCCGAGCATGTCCCGAAGATGTCCCGAGCATGTCCCGAAGATGTCCCAAAAATGTCCCGAAGATGTCCTGAAGATGTCCCGAAGATGTCCCGAAGATGTCCCGAGCATGTCCCGAGCATGTCCCGAAGATGTCCCGAAGATGTCCCGAGCATGTCCCGAAGATGTCCCGAAGATGTCCCGAGCATGTCCCGAAGATGTCCCGAAGATGTCCCGAAGATGTCCCGAAGATGTCCCGCAGATGTCCCGAGCATGTCCCGAGTATGTCCCGAAGATGTCCCGAGCATGTCCCGAAGATGTCCCGAGCATGTCCCGAAGATGTCCCGAAGATGTCCCGAAGATGTCCCGAAGATGTCCCGAAGATGTCCCGAAGATGTCCCGAAGATGTCCCGAAGATGTCCCGAAGATGTCCCGAAGATGTCCCGAAGATGTCCCGAAGATGTCCCGAAGATGTCCCGAGCATGTCCCGAAGATGTCCAGAGCATGTCCCGAGCATGTCCCGAAGATGTCCCGAAGATGTCCCGAAGATGTCCCAAAGTTGTCACGAAGATGTCCCGAGCATGTCCCGAAGATGTCCCGAGCATGTCCCGAAGATGTCCCGAAGAAGTCCCGAAGATGTCCCGAAGATGTCCCGAAGATGTCCCGCAGATGTCCCGAAGATGTCCCGAAGATGTCCCGAAGATGTCCCGAAGATATCCCGAAGATGTCCCGAAGATGTCCCGAAGATGTCCCGAAGATGTCCCGAAGATGTCCCGAAGATGTCCCGAAGATGTCCCGAACATGTCCCGAAGATGTCCCGAAGAATTCCCGAAGATGTCCCGAAGATGTCCCGAACATGTCCCGAACATGTCCCGAAGATGTCCCGAAGATGTCCCGAGCATGTCCCGAAGATGTCCCGAGCATGTCCCGAAGATGTCCTGAGCATGTCCCGAAGATGTCCCGAAAATGTCCCGAAGATGTCCCGAAGATGTCCCGAAGATGTCCCGAAGATGTCCCGAAGATGTCCCGAAGAAGTCCCGAAGATGTGCCGAAGATGTCCCGAAAATGTCCCGAAGATGTCCCGAAGATGTCCCGAAGATGTCCCGAAGATGTCCCGAAGATGTCCCGAAGATGTCCCGAAGATGTCCCGAAGAAGTCCCGAAGATGTCCCGAAGAAGTCCCGAAGATGTCCCGAAGATGTCCCGAAGATATCCCGAAGATGTCCCGAAGATGTCCCGAAGATGTCCCGAGCATGTCCCGAAGATATCCCGAAGATGTCCCGAGCATGTCCCGAAGATGTCCCGAAGATGTCCCGAAGATGTCCCGAAGATGTCCCCAAAATGTCCCGAGCATGTCCCGAAGATGTCCCGAAGATGTCCCGAGCATGTCCCGAAGATGTCCCGAGCATGTCCCGAAGATGTCCCGAAAATGTCCCGAAGATGTCCCGAAGATGTCCCGAAGATGTCCCGAAGATGTCCCGAGCATGTCCCGAGCATGTCCCGAAGATGTCCCGAAGATGTCCCGAGCATGTCCCGAAGATGTCCCGAAGATGTCCCGAAGATGTCCCGCAGATGTCCCGAGCATGTCCCGAGTATGTCCCGAAGATGTCCCGAGCATGTCCCGAAGATGTCCAGAGCATGTCCCGAAGATGTCCCGAGCATGTCCCGAAGATGTCCCGAGCATGTCCCGAAGATGTCCCGCAAATGTCCCGAAGATGTCCCGAAGATGTCCCGAAGATGTCCCGAAGATGTCCCGAAGATGTCCCGAAGATGTCCCGAAGATGTCCCGAGCATGTCCCGAAGAAGTCCCGAAGAAGTCCCGAAGATGTCCCGAAGATGTAACGAACATGTCCCGAAGATGTCCCGAAGATGTCCCGATGATGTCCAGAAGATGTCCCGAGCATGTCCCGAAGATGTCCCGAAGAAGTCCCGAAGATGTCCCGAAGATGTCCCGAAGATGTCCCGAAGATGTCCCGAAGATGTCCCGAGCATGTCCCGAGCATGTCCAGAAGATGTCCCGAAGATATCCCGAAGATGTCCCGAGCATGTCCCGAAGATGTCCCGAGCATGTCCCGAAGATGTCCCGAGCATGTCCCGAAGATGTCCCGAGCATGTCCCGAAGATGTCCCGAAGATGTCCCGAAGATGTCCCGAAGATGTCCCGAAAATGTCCCGAAGATGTCCCGAGCATGTCCCGAGCATGTCCCGAAGATGTCCCGAAGATGTCCCGAAGATGTCCCGAAGCTGTCCCGAAGATGTGCCGAAGATGTCCCGAGCATGTCCCGAGCATGTCCCGAAGATGTCCCGAAGATGTCCCGCAGATGTCCCAAGCATGTCCCGAGTATGTCCCGAAGATATCCCGAGCATGTCCCGAAGATGTCCCGAAGATGTCCCGAACATGTCCCAAAGATGTCCCGAAGATGTCCCGAAGATGTCCCGAACATGTCCCGAAGATGTCCCGAAGATGTCCCGAGCATGTCCCGAAGATGTCCCGAAGATGTCCCGAAGATGTCCCGAGCATGTCCCGAGCATGTCCCAAAGATGTCCCTAAGATGTCCCGAAGATGTTTGGGACATCTTCGGGACATGCTCGGGACATGCTCGGAACATCTTCGGGACATCTTCGGGACATGCTCAGGACATCTTCGGGACATGCTCGGGACATGCTCGGGACATCTTCAGGACATCTTCGGGACATGCTCAGGACATCTTCGGGACATGCTCGGGACATGCTCGGGACATCTTCAGGACATCTTCGGGACATTCTCGGGACATCTTCGGGACATCTTCGGGACATCTTCGGGACATCTTCGGGACATCTTCGGGACATCTTCGGGACATGCTCGGGACATCTTCGGGACATCTGCGGGACATCTTCGGGACATCTTCGGGACATCTTCGGGACATCTTCCTGATATCTTCGGGACATGCTCGGGACATCTTCGGGACATCTTCGGGACATGTTCGGGACATCTTCGGGACATGCTCGGGACATGCTCGGGACATGCTCGGGACATCTTCGGGACATCTTCGGGACATCTTCGGGACATGCTCGGGACATGCTCGGGACATCTTCGGGACATCTTCGGGATATCTTCGGGACAGCTTCGGGACATCTTCGGGACATCTTCGGGACATCTTCGGGACTTCTTCGGGACTTCTTCGGGACATCTTCGGGACATGCTCGGGACATCTTCGGGACATGCTCGGGACATCTTCGGGACATCTTCGGGACATCTTCGGGACATCTTTGGGACATGCTCGGGACATCTTCGGGACATCTTCGGGACATTCTCGGGACATCTTCGGGACATCTTCAGGACATGCTCGGGACATGCTCGGAACATCTTCGGGACATCTTCGGGACATGCTCGGGACATGCTCGGGACATCTTCGGGACATCTTCGGGACATCTTCGGGACATGCTCGGGACATCTTCGGGACATCTTCGGGACATCTTCGGGACATGCTCGGGACATGCTCGGAACATCTTCGGGACATCTTCGGGACATGCTCGGGACATGCTCGGGACATCTTCGGGACATCTTCGGGACATCTTCGGGACATGCTCGGGACATCTTCGGGACATCTTCGGGACATGCTCGGGACATCTTCGGGACATGTTCGGGACATCTTCGGGACATCTTCGGGACATGCTCGGGACATCTTCGGGACAGCTTCGGGACATCTTCGGGACATGCTCGGGACATCTTCGGGACATCTTCGGGACATTTTCGGGACATCTTCGGGACATGCTCGGGACATCTTCGGGACATCTTCGGGACATCTTCGGGACATTTTCAGGACATTTTCGGGACATCTTCGGGACATTTTCGGGACATCTTCGGGACATCTTTGGGACTTCTTCGGGACATGCTTCGGGACATGCTCGGGACATCCTCGGTACATGCTCCTGACAGCTTCGGGACATCTCCGGGACATTCTCGGGACATCTACGGGACATGCTCGGGACATCTTCGGGACATCTTCGGGACATGCTCGGGACATCTTTGGGACATCTTCGGGACATCTTCGGGACATCTTCGGGACATGCTCGGGACATCTTCGGGACATCTTCGGGACATGCTCGGGACATGCTCGGGACATCTTCGGGACATCTTCGGGACATCTTCGGGACATCTTCGGGACATCTTCGGGACATCTTCGGGACATCTTCGGGACATGCTCGGGACATGCTCGGGACATCTTCGGGACATTCTCGGGACATCTTCGGGACATCTTCGGGACATGCTCGGGACATCTTCGGGACATTTTCGGGACATCTTCGGGACATGCTCGGGACATCTTCGGGACATCTTCGGGACACCTTCGGGACATCTTCGGGACATGCTCGGGACATCTTCAGGACATCTTCGGGACACCTTCGGGACATCTTCGGGACATCTTCGGGACATCTTCGGGACATGCTCGGGACATCTTCGGGACATCTTCGGGACATGCTCGGGACATCTTCGGGACATCTTCGGGACATGCTCGGGACATCTTCGGGACATGCTCGGGACATCTTCGGGACATACTCGGGACATGCTCGGGACATGCTCGGGACATCTTCGGGACATCTTCGGGACATTTTCGGGACATCTTCGGGACATGCTCGGGACATCTTCGGGACATCTTCGGGACATGTTCGGGACATCTTCGGGACATGCTCGGGACATCTTCGGGACATCTTCGGGACATGCTCGGGACATCTTCGGGACATCTTCGGGACATCTTCGGGACATCTTCGGGACATGCTCGGGACATCTTCGGGACATCTTCGGGACATGCTCGGGACATGCTCGGGACATCTTCGGGACATCTTCGGGACATCTTCGGGACATCTTCGGGACATCTTCGGGACATCTTCGGGACATCTTCGGGACATCTTCGGGACATCTTCGGGACATCTTCGGGACATTTTCGGGACATCTTCGGGACATTTTCGGGACATCTTCGGGACATGCTCGGGACATCTTCGGGACATTCTCGGGACATCTTCAGGACATCTTCGGGACATCTTCGGGACATCTTCGGGACATCTTCGGGACATCTTCGGGACACCTTCGGGACATGCTTGGGACATCTTCGGGACATCTTCGGGACATCTTCGGGACATCTTCGGGACATCTTCGGGACATCTTCGGGACATCTTCGGGACATGCTCGGGACATCTTCGGGACATGCTCGGGACATCTTCGGGACATGCTCGGGACATCTTCGGGACATCTTCGGGACATCTTCGGGACATGCTCGGGACATCTTCGGGACATGCTCGGGACATCTTCGGGACATTCTCGGGACATCTTCAGGACATCTTCGGGACATCTTCGGGACATCTTCGGGACATCTTCGGGACATCTTCGGGACACCTTCGGGACATGCTCGGGACATCTTCGGGACATCTTCGGGACATCTTCGGGACATCTTCGGGACATCTTCGGGACATCTTCGGGACATCTTCGGGACATCTTCGGGACACCTTCGGGACATGCTCGGGACATCTTCGGGACATCTTCGGGACATGCTCGGGACATCTTCGGGACATCTTCGGGACATGCTCGGGACATCTTCGGGACATGCTCGGGACATCTTCGGGACATACTCGGGACATGCTCGGGACATGCTCGGGACATCTTCGGGACATTCTCGGGACATCTTCAGGACATCTTCGGGACATCTTCGGGACATCTTCGGGACATCTTCGGGACATCTTCGGGACACCTTCGGGACATGCTCGGGACATCTTCGGGACATCTTCGGGACATGCTCGGGACATCTTCGGGACATCTTCGGGACATGCTCGGGACATCTTCGGGACATGCTCGGGACATCTTCGGGACATACTCGGGACATGCTCGGGACATGCTCGGGACATCTTCGGGACATCTTCGGGACATCTTCGGGACATGCTCGGGACATCTTCGGGACATCTTCGGGACATCTTCGGGACATCTTCGGGACATCTTCGGGACATCTTAGGGACATGCTCGGGACATCTTCGGGACATCTTCGGGACTTCTTCGGGACATTCTCGGGACATCTTCGGGACATGCTCGGGACATGCTCTTGACATCTTCGGGACATCTTCGGGACATCTTCGGGACATCTTCGGGACATCTTCGGGACATCTTCGGGACATCTTCGGGACATGCTCGGGACATCTTCGGGACATCTTCGGGACATCTTCGGGACATCTTCGGGACATCTTCGGGACATCTTCGGGACATCTTCGGGACATCTTCGGGACATTTTCGGGACATCTTCGGGACATGCTCGGGACATTTTCGGGACATCTTCGGGACATCTTTGGGACTTCTTCGTGACATGCTTCGGGACATGCTCGGGACATCCTCGGGACATGCTCCTGACAGCTTCGGGACATCTCCGGGACATTCTCGGGACATCTACGGGACATCTTCGGGACATCTTCGGGACATGCTCGGGACATCTTCGGGACATGCTCGGGACATCTTCGTGACAACTTTGGGACATCTTCGGGACATCTTCGGGACATCTTCGGGACATCTTCGGGACATGCTCTGGACATCTTCGGGACATGCTCGGGACATCTTCGGGACATCTTCGGGACATCTTCGGGACATCTTCGGGACATCTTCGGGACATCTTCGGGACATCTTCGGGACATCTTCGGGACATCTTCGGGACATGCTCGGGACATCTTCGGGACATCTTCGGGACATCTTCGGGACATCTTCGGGACATCTTCGGGACATCTTCGGGACATCTTCGGGATATCTTCGGGACATGCTCGGGACATCTTCGGGACATCTTCGGGACATGTTCGGGACATCTTCGGGACATCTTCGGGACATCTTCGGGACATGCTCGGGACATCTTCGGGACATCTTCGGGACATGCTCGGGACATCTTCGGGACATCTTCGGGACATGCTCGGGACATCTTCGGGACATGCTCGGGACATCTTCGGGACATACTCGGGACATGCTCGGGACATGCTCGGGACATCTTCGGGACATCTTCGGGACATTTTCGGGACATCTTCGGGACATGCTCGGGACATCTTCGGGACATCTTCGGGACATGTTCGGGACATCTTCGGGACATGCTCGGGACATCTTCGGGACATCTTCGGGACATGCTCGGGACATCTTCGGGACATCTTCGGGACATCTTCGGGACATCTTCGGGACATGCTCGGGACATCTTCGGGACATCTTCGGGACATGCTCGGGACATGCTCGGGACATCTTCGGGACATCTTCGGGACATCTTCGGGACATCTTCGGGACATCTTCGGGACATCTTCGGGACATCTTCGGGACATCTTCGGGACATCTTCGGGACATCTTCGGGACATCTTCGGGACATTTTCGGGACATCTTCGGGACATTTTCGGGACATCTTCGGGACATGCTCGGGACATCTTCGGGACATTCTCGGGACATCTTCAGGACATCTTCGGGACATCTTCGGGACATCTTCGGGACATCTTCGGGACATCTTCGGGACACCTTCGGGACATGCTCGGGACATCTTCGGGACATCTTCGGGACATCTTCGGGACATCTTCGGGACATCTTCGGGACATCTTCGGGACATCTTCGGGACATGCTCGGGACATCTTCGGGACATGCTCGGGACATCTTCGGGACATGCTCGGGACATCTTCGGGACATCTTCGGGACATCTTCGGGACATGCTCGGGACATCTTCGGGACATGCTCGGGACATCTTCGGGACATTCTCGGGACATCTTCAGGACATCTTCGGGACATCTTCGGGACATCTTCGGGACATCTTCGGGACATCTTCGGGACACCTTCGGGACATGCTCGGGACATCTTCGGGACATCTTCGGGACATCTTCGGGACATCTTCGGGACATCTTCGGGACATCTTCGGGACATCTTCGGGACATGCTCGGGACATCTTCGGGACATGCTCGGGACATCTTCGGGACATGCTCGGGACATCTTCGGGACATCTTCGGGACATCTTCGGGACATGCTCGGGACATCTTCGGGACATCTTCGGGACATCTTCGGGACATCTTCGGGACATCTTCGGGACATCTTAGGGACATGCTCGGGACATCTTCGGGACATCTTCGGGACTTCTTCGGGACATTCTCGGGACATCTTCGGGACATGCTCGGGACATGCTCTTGACATCTTCGGGACATCTTCGGGACATCTTCGGGACATCTTCGGGACATCTTCGGGACATCTTCGGGACATCTTCGGGACATGCTCGGGACATCTTCGGGACATCTTCGGGACATCTTCGGGACATCTTCGGGACATCTTCGGGACATCTTCGGGACATCTTCGGGACATTTTCGGGACATCTTCGGGACATGCTCGGGACATTTTCGGGACATCTTCGGGACATCTTTGGGACTTCTTCGTGACATGCTTCGGGACATGCTCGGGACATCCTCGGGACATGCTCCTGACAGCTTCGGGACATCTCCGGGACATTCTCGGGACATCTACGGGACATCTTCGGGACATCTTCGGGACATGCTCGGGACATCTTCGGGACATGCTCGGGACATCTTCGTGACAACTTTGGGACATCTTCGGGACATCTTCGGGACATCTTCGGGACATCTTCGGGACATGCTCTGGACATCTTCGGGACATGCTCGGGACATCTTCGGGACATCTTCGGGACATCTTCGGGACATCTTCGGGACATCTTCGGGACATCTTCGGGACATCTTTGGGACATCTTCGGGACATCTTCGGGACATGCTCGGGACATCTTCGGGACATCTTCGGGACATCTTCGGGACATCTTCGGGACATCTTCGGGACATCTTCGGGACATCTTCGGGATATCTTCGGGACATGCTCGGGACATCTTCGGGACATCTTCGGGACATGTTCGGGACATCTTCGGGACATCTTCGGGACATCTTCGGGACATGTTCGGGACATCTTCGGGACATCTTCGGGACATCTTCGGGACATTTTCGGGACATCTTCGGGACATCCTCGGGACATGCTCCTGACAGCTTCGGGACATCTCCGGGACATTCTCGGGACATCGACGGGACATCTTCGGGACATCTTCGGGACATCTTCGGGACATGCTCTGGACATCTTCGGGACATGCTCGGGACATCTTCGTGACATCTTCGGGATATCTTCGGGACATGCTCGGGACATGCTCGGGACATCTTCGGGACTTCTTCGGGACATGCTCGGGATTTCTTCAGGACATCTTCGGGACATCTTCGGGACATGCTCGGGACATGCTCGGGACATGCTCGGGACATCTTCGGGACATCTTCGGGACATTCTCGGGACATCTTCGGGATATCTTCGGGACATCTTCTGGACATGCTCGGGACATGCTCGGGACATCTTCGGGACATCTTCGGGACATGCTCGGGACATCTTCGGGACATGTTCGGGACATCTTCGGGACATGCTCGGGACATGCTCGGGACATCTTCGGGACATCTTTGGGACATGCTCGGGATATCTTCGGGACATTCTCGGGACATCTTCGGGACATCTTCGGGACATGCTCGGGACATGCTCGGAACATCTTCTGGACATGCTCGGGACATGCTCGGGACATGCTCGGGACATCTTCGGGACATCTTCGGGACATCTTCGGGACATGCTCGGGACATCTTCGGGACATCTTCGGGACATGCTCGGGACATCTTCGGGACATGTTTGGGACATCTTCGGGACATCTTCGGGACATCTTCGGGACATCTTCGGGACATCTTCGGGACATCTTCGGGACATGCTCGGGACATCTTCGGGACATCTTCGGGACATCTTCGGGACATCTTCGGGACATCTTCGGGACATCTTCGGGACATCTTCGGGACATCTTCGGGACATTTTCGGGACATCTTCGGGACATGCTCGGGACATCTTCGGGACATCTTCGGGACATCTTCGGGACATCTTCGGGACATCTTCGGGACATCTTCGGGACATCTTCGGGACATCTTCGGGACATGCTCGGGACATCTTCGGGACATCTTCGGGACATCTTCGGGACATCTTCGGGACATCTTCGGGACATCTTCGGGACATCTTCGGGACATCTTCGGGACATTTTCGGGACATCTTCGGGACATCTTCGGGACATCTTCGGGACATCTTCGGGACATCTTCGGGACATTTTCGGGACATCTTCGGGACATCCTCGGGACATGCTCCTGACAGCTTCGGGACATCTCCGGGACATTCTCGGGACATCGACGGGACATCTTCGGGACATCTTCGGGACATCTTCGGGACATCTTCGGGACATGCTCTGGACATCTTCGGGACATGCTCGGGACATCTTCGTGACATCTTCGGGACATCTTCGGGACATTCTCGGGACATCTTCGGGACATGCTCGGGACATGCTCTTGACATCTTCGGGACATCTTCGGGACATCTTCGGGACATCTTCGGGACATCTTCGGGACATCTTCGGGACATCTTCGGGACATGCTCTGGACATCTTAGGGACATGCTCGGGACATCTTCGGGACATCTTCGGGACATTCTCGGGACATCTTCGGGACATGCTCGGGACATGCTCTTGACATCTTCGGGACATCTTCGGGACATCTTCGGGACATCTTCGGGACTTCTTCGGGACATCTTCGGGACATCTTCGGGACATCTTCGGGACATCTTCGGGACATGCTCGGGACATCTTCGGGACATCTTCGGGACATCTTCGGGACATCTTCGGGACATCTTCGGGACATCTTCGGGACATCTTCGGGACATTTTCGGGACATCTTCGGGACATGCTCGGGACATCTTCGGGACATCTTCGGGACATCTTCGGGACATCTTCGGGACATCTTCGGGACATCTTCGGGACATCTTCGGGACATCTTCGGGACATGCTCGGGACATCTTCGGGACATCTTCGGGACATCTTCGGGACATCTTCGGGACATCTTCGGGACATGTTCGGGACATCTTCGGGACATTTTCGGGACATCTTCGGGACATGTTCGGGACATCTTCGGGACATCTTCGGGACATCTTCGGGACATTTTCGGGACATCTTCGGGACATCCTCGGGACATGCTCCTGACAGCTTCGGGACATCTCCGGGACATTCTCGGGACATCGACGGGACATCTTCGGGACATCTTCGGGACATCTTCGGGACATCTTCGGGACATGCTCTGGACATCTTCGGGACATGCTCGGGACATCTTCGTGACATCTTCGGGATATCTTCGGGACATGCTCGGGACATGCTCGGGACATCTTCGGGACTTCTTCGGGACATGCTCGGGATTTCTTCAGGACATCTTCGGGACATCTTCGGGACATGCTCGGGACATGCTCGGGACATGCTCGGGACATCTTCGGGACATCTTCGGGACATTCTCGGGACATCTTCGGGATATCTTCGGGACATCTTCTGGACATGCTCGGGACATGCTCGGGACATCTTCGGGACATCTTCGGGACATGCTCGGGACATCTTCGGGACATGTTCGGGACATCTTCGGGACATGCTCGGGACATGCTCGGGACATCTTCGGGACATCTTTGGGACATGCTCGGGATATCTTCGGGACATTCTCGGGACATCTTCGGGACATCTTCGGGACATGCTCGGGACATGCTCGGAACATCTTCTGGACATGCTCGGGACATGCTCGGGACATGCTCGGGACATCTTCGGGACATCTTCGGGACATCTTCGGGACATGCTCGGGACATCTTCGGGACATCTTCGGGACATGCTCGGGACATCTTCGGGACATGTTTGGGACATCTTCGGGACATCTTCGGGACATGCTCGGGACATCTTCGGGACAGCTTCGGGACATGCTCGGGACATCTTCGGGACATCTTCGGGACATCTTCGGGACATCTTCGGGATATCTTCGGGACATGCTCGGGACATCTTCGGGACATCTTCGGGACATGTTCGGGACATCTTCGGGACATGCTCGAGACATGCTCGGGACATCTTCGGGACATCTTCGGGACATCTTCGGGACATGCTCGGGACATGCTCGGGACATCTTCGGGACATCTTCGGGACATCTTCGGGACATCTTCGGGACATCTTTGGGACATCTTCGGGACATCTTCGGGACATGCTTCGGTACATCTTTGGGACATCTTCGGTACATCTTTGGGACATCTCCGGTACATCTTCGGGACATCTATGGGACATGCTCGGGACATGGTCTTGTCAACTTCGGGACATGCTTTGTCAAAAGCTGAAATTACGAATCCTGATAAGCCCAGTAACCTCCTGACGTTTTAAAGATCCAGCTTTTCTGCCATAAACAAGGTATCAGCTAAAGAAGAAATTTTCTTAAGCATTGAATCAATCCATTGTACAATTTTTGTGGTATGTAGTATATATTCCTTGACTTTGAGAAAAGTCAAAAATTCTTCTTTAAATTTCCATAAAATTCACAAAAATCTCTTACATTACTATAATTTCTAATGGCAGTTAAAAATTTCAAATTTAATTTAAAGATTTGTATTCAATTGAATTAATTAAGTACTCTACATCTACACCACCTCGCAAGCTATATTCATGTAAAAAGTCACATACTTGAATAAATAATTTATACGAATCCAACAAAATATTATCATTAAAAGTCAATTTTGTATCCAAAATACCCATCAAAATGATAGCAAACAAAACGACCATAATCACACATATACAGTTGGAGAACAATAATTGGAACCCAAAAAAAAAAAAAAAATTAGGCCCATTACAGGAAGACATAAGTAAACAATAAAACCACAAATATTAACATTAAACTGAGAACCTATACCGAAACATGCTAATATATATTTGTACGCGTATAGCTCTCTACAGATGACAATAATAACAGTTTTGCAAAAAATAAAACATCTCTCTCTGTGAAGGGATATACTCTCGTACTTCGTATACATGTAGGATGTAGCTATGTAGCAACTGTAAGGTAAATAATGTATGAATGTCGGCAATATCGAGGAGTTATGTAAATACCGAAAAATTTGTCGTGTCGACCAAAAAGTTCCACTCAATTATTTATTCCATTGCACGGTGACGACGACCGACACGGTGTCATACAGTGGGACAGTATAGTGACAAAAATTAGAAATATATGATTCGTTTTATTGTTTTTCGTTAGGTTAGGTTAGGTTAGGTTAGGTTAGGTTAGGTTAGGTTAGGTTAGGTTAGGTTAGGTTAGGTTAGGTTAGGTTAGGTTAGGTTAGGTTAGGTTAGGTTAGGTTAGGTTAGGTTAGGTTAGGTTAGGTTAGGTTAGGTTAGGTTAGGTTAGGTTAGGTTAGGTTAGGTTAGGTTAGGTTAGGTTAGGTTAGGTTAGGTTAGGTTAGGTTAGGTTAGGTTAGGTTAGGTTAGGTTAGGTTAGGTTAGGTTAGGTTAGGTTAGGTTAGGTTAGGTTAGGTTAGGTTAGGTTAGGTTAGGTTAGGTTAGGTTAGGTTAGGTTAGGTTAGGTTAGGTTAGGTTAGGTTAGGTTAGGTTAGGTTAGGTTAGGTTAGGTTAGGTTAGGTTAGGTTAGGTTAGGTTAGGTTAGGTTAGGTTAGGTTAGGTTAGGTTAGGTTAGGTTAGGTTAGGTTAGGTTAGGTTAGGTTAGGTTAGGTTAGGTTAGGTTAGGTTAGGTTAGGTTAGGTTAGGTTAGGTTAGGTTAGGTTAGGTTAGGTTAGGTTAGGTTAGGTTAGGTTAGGTTAGGTTAGGTTAGGTTAGGTTAGGTTAGGTTAGGTTAGGTTAGGTTAGGTTAGGTTAGGTTAGGTTAGGTTAGGTTAGGTTAGGTTAGGTTAGGTTAGGTTAGGTTAGGTTAGGTTAGGTTAGGTTAGGTTAGGTTAGGTTAGGTTAGGTTAGGTTAGGTTAGGTTAGGTTAGGTTAGGTTAGGTTAGGTTAGGTTAGGTTAGGTTAGGTTAGGTTAGGTTAGGTTAGGTTAGGTTAGGTTAGGTTAGGTTAGGTTAGGTTAGGTTAGGTTAGGTTAGGTTAGGTTAGGTTAGGTTAGGTTAGGTTAGGTTAGGTTAGGTTAGGTTAGGTTAGGTTAGGTTAGGTTAGGTTAGGTTAGGTTAGGTTAGGTTAGGTTAGGTTAGGTTAGGTTAGGTTAGGTTAGGTTAGGTTAGGTTAGGTTAGGTTAGGTTAGGTTAGGTTAGGTTAGGTTAGGTTAGGTTAGGTTAGGTTAGGTTAGGTTAGGTTAGGTTAGGTTAGGTTAGGTTAGGTTAGGTTAGGTTAGGTTAGGTTAGGTTAGGTTAGGTTAGGTTAGGTTAGGTTAGGTTAGGTTAGGTTAGGTTAGGTTAGGTTAGGTTAGGTTAGGTTAGGTTAGGTTAGGTTAGGTTAGGTTAGGTTACGTTACGTTAAATCAATACGTTACGTTACGCTAAATTTTTTCAATTGTTAATTTTTCTCAACCTTTCTACATTGAATTTCCCACCGTACAAAACAACATCAGTAGTGACGGAAATGGAACCTCCTTTCAACCATAACCTTGCAAACAGTTTCTCTTCCTCAAAACAAGTACAAGGGCACAGCATTTCCCAGGATATGTGCGATATTGTCAGCATAAAAAATGTTAACATCCCTCTACAAAATATCCATACAAATAAAATCCCCCAATATATGTATAAACATACTACATATATTCCGTCCCCCGTCAAAATGAAAATACTTTACTCTACTCTATGCCAAATGGAACAAATGCTCTTTTTACAGCCGGGATCCTTACGCCCTTGGTTCACTGGCTCCGGAACTAATTGCCAATGACAATTGCTCGACAGTTATGTGTGCGGATGTTTCGTGTTATGTAAGCTCGAAAGGACTCAGTTTACTTTGCAAGCCCAGGATAATGCTTTTGAATTAAAAACAAAAAAAAAAACAAAAAAAAAAAACAAAAAGGACAAAAAAACAAGGAAAATTCTTGCCTATATTACTACACAACTGATGTGTGCATATGAATGTGAATGTGCGTATGATGGTGAAATTTAACAACTTGTGCTATCACCACACTGACCGACCTCTGTTACCACATCCGCATGTAATATTAAAGTGAGAAAATGGAACAATAGAATTGAGAAAAATATAAAAACGGATACGGAAGCAGTCACATGTTGTATGTGATGTCTATTGTAAGAGAATCGTTCTTTTTTGTTTTTGTTTTCTTTGGTTGAATATTTTATTTTAACATTTTTAGATTGTAGATATTTTTTTTTATTCTGCTTGTGTCATTTGATTCATTAAGGACCAGCGACATTTACATTTATGAACAAACAAACAAAAAATATTCAATGAGAAGGTTTTTTAAAAAAACGTGACAGCACGTTGACAGTGATTTTAAATTATAAATTTTGTGTTTATTGTGGGATTTTTTTACTTTTTTGGGTTTTGTTATTACTTGGAACTAAAGGCAAAGGTAGAAGGTTATTTTCAACTTTTTTTTAACATAGTTCTTTAAGTCTGTCTACCTACATTATTTTTCGAATTTTTAACAAATTGGTTATTTATGATGCTAAAATCTAAAAACCACTCTCTATCGAAACATAAAATCTGATTTTAATTTAACTGAAATTAAATAAATTCAATGACTTGATAAAAAAATGAAACAACACGTTTTTGTTTGTGGTTTATATAATATTTAAGGAATGATTGAAACAAAATATAAAATTTAAATTAAGTAAAATATACACTGGCGAGTAAGTGCCCTGACTAAACCCTTGGTCATAGATAAATGATTTATACCTTTTTGAAAACGTTGTTTAAGGTAGACAAGAACCTCATCAAAAAAAATTTGATTTAAGTCTATATCTAAAAAAATGGCCTCATAAGTCAACACATACCTATTTCAAATGAGAAAAAAACTTTAACTCTCTTGGGGCGCCATCTAGTGTCAAAATAAAAATCTAAAAATATTAGAGGATTTTTTTTTATTATTTAGAAACAGTATTTCCACTTAAGAACTTGATTCAAAAATAACGAACGCCCTAATAATCAAATGGCATGGTAGTACCCAGCCAAGTTCTCTAGCAACTTTGGCACTACAGACTACACCCTTATTTACAGGAAACAACTCAGGCCATTTTCGAACCCCCTCTAACTTCCACACCAAATATGCCAGAAATTTCAAACTCGCTACATTTGTTGATCTGGCCAAACCAAAATTCCTCACAAAATTTCAGCTTCTTACAATGAGTAGTTTCTGAGATATAGGACTTCCAAAATCGCGAAAACCGTAACTGACTAATTGACTCACTGACACACTGACAGATCATCAAAATTATGGAGAACTTCCTGCTATTGTAGAAACTTAAAATTTTACATGGTGATAGGAATTGTGGTGTATACAAAGGAAAAAATCGAAAATTTGAGATTTTCAATTCAGGGGGCGTGGCAACCGCCCATTTCTGCTGAATTTTCACCAAATATTATAGAGCACTTCTGATTATCGTAGAATCTTGAAATTTGGTAGAATGGTAAAGCTAGTAGGTTAAACAAAGAAAAAGAATTTAAATTTGAGAATTTTCGTCAGGGGGCGTGGTAACCGCCCATTTTCGCTTAATTTACATCAAATATTTTAGAGCACTTCTAATTATAGTAGAATCTTGAAGCTTGGTAAAATGGTAGAACTAGTAGTTTATACAAAGGAAAAAATTTAAAAACTGAGAATTTCAGCCAGGGGGCGTGGTAACCACTCATTTTCTCTGAATTTTCATCAATTATAGATATTTTAATTTCTACAGCAAACCCTTGCAAAAAGAAGTGAAATCACAACAAAAACATTACTGTTAAAAAGAGAGCCAAGTTCTCCTATGTTGAAACTATGCTAGCACAAAAAGTACTGAAATGTAAAGGTGTAGAAAGTTCTAAAGCTTGGCTTTAAGTTTTTATAAATAAAATTTTGGTTGTTTACTTGGCAATTTTTCAAATAGCTTTAAAAATCGGTAATTTAAAGTAAAATTGCCAAGGGAACAACCAAAATTTTATTTATACAAATTTAAAGCCAAGCTTTAGAACTTTGTACACTTTTACATTTCAGTACTTTTTGTGCTAGCATAATTTCAACATAGGAGAACTTGGCTCTCTTTTTAACAGTAATGTTTTTGTTGTGATTACTTTAAAACGATATAACCAAACAATAAAATACAATTTTAATTTTTGCTGTTTACTTTTAAGCCGTTCAATTTTAAACTAATGGAGGAGAGCTGTTAGTCTAACTTAGCTGCTGATTTAAATACTTTTAAAAATTGTTTGTTTTTTTTTAAGATTATACTAAACTTCTTATAAAATTCTTATAAATTCAAAAACCTTTTATTTAAATTCTATGTAACCTTTTCCAAAAGAGCAAGTACGTGATGCAACCCAATAATTTTTTAACAAGATCATTTTTTAGGGATGTCTTGACGATTTTTTAATTTTCTTCAAAAACAAATAGTTATATTTTGCTTTCAAACAACATGAAACTTATAGAGATTTATTAGCGTGAGAGTTTATAGCACTAACTGTTGCACTAGGGCAGGGATGGCGAACCTTTTTAGAGCCTCGTGCCATTCAAAAAAAAAAAAAAATTATTTGAGGTGCCTTCGGCGTGCCATACAGTTTTGAAAAAATGGTCCTCAAACTAGTTTTTTTTGTGACCACTGAAGCCATTAATTAATTAATTAAGTAATTTTAAACTCCGCAGCGTTTTATTAATTTAAATTTGAAGTAACAGTTTATTATTGTAGTTCGTTTAAAAAAAAAAAAAAATAACAACATTCCAGATTAAAGCCTAGTACGCAGCTGAAGCGAAACCAAATTTTCATAAAAAATTTCGTTGAAATCTTGAACGATATTAAATTTGTTTGGTTTTTGCTTTAAAACTTATTTTCTGATGTTTTTTCTTAAGTTTTTGTATTTATATTTTTACTTTGCTATAATATCCGATTGTATTTTTTCATTAACATCTTCGCTGTTGAATTTGGAGACTTAAAAATTTTTCGTTTCGCTTCAGCTGCGACTTAGGCTTAAAGGTATAACTACAATGGCCAATTTTTGCAAAAAGTGGGAAATTTAAAAAATTAAATATGTTTTTTTCTTTATAGCGCTATTTGTGTAAAAAAAAAAAACTACAAAAAATGTTTTCAAAACCAAAAAATAAGCTCTCTGCATCATTGTTTCAAATTTTACGGTCGGAAAAACTGAGTTTAAAAAATTGAGTTTGAAATTTTTCACTTTTAAATTTTTAGTTGTATCTCAACAAAATAAAACAGAGAAAAAAAAATACAAAAATAAAAAATGAAAGAAAGATTTTAATGTGACTTCTCTTGTTGTGAACTCGAAGCCAAGTAGTTTATATCAGGGCTATGTTTCTTCACTTTAAGCAAAATGCAGGCTGAACTGAAAGAAAAAATTGGAATCATCTGACAATCTGCTTCTAAGCTAATCTTTAATGTTATTCATTTGGACAATTTATGACTCACAGGCGTAAGTAGATGAAAATATTGTCAAGATCTCCAACTTTTTCAATTCCATGTTTCCATTAATTTGTTCGTCGTAGATATTGCCCTCCTTCTCTATAATTCGATAGATTTAAACTCTTTCCTTGTTTCGACGAATTTTTGACTCCATATAAAACAGGTGTGAAATTCGTTCAGCTGCATTTCTATTTCTTCAATTTCCAACCAGTAAAATTTAGACAAGTTAAGTTTATCAAAGGATGTCGTATCAGAGTCCATAGTAAGCATTTCCGATAATTCTTTAATTTGTGAAAACCTAATTACCGATAAAAAAAACTGTTCAGTTAATTTTACTTCGTCTGGTTTTTCATGTAAATTCAAACCGTTGTTCAGAGACTTGAGTATCTTCTTTTGAGAAGAAGACAGTTTAACAAATTCTCAAGAAAAATCGTTGAAAAAAAATTAAAAATAGATTTTCTTTAGTCCATATATTCGATTTTCCAATGATATAAATATTTTAATTATTGATTTGTAGAAAAATCATTCAGTATTGCACAAAATGGGTGGTCATATCGTGAATGGATTTTGATTTCAAGTTATTTTGAAGTGACTTTCGAAAAGTTTTGAAGTGTTCTTTAAGTAGGGGAAAGTGGCGTAAAATGGCACCCCAGGGTAAAATGGCCCTCTTGCTAGAAACCGTAGAATCGAACATAATTAGAAAGTTTTATGAATGCGATTCTTTA
The DNA here is from genome assembly GCF_945859705.1 of Episyrphus balteatus. Classification (NCBI taxonomy): domain Eukaryota; kingdom Metazoa; phylum Arthropoda; class Insecta; order Diptera; family Syrphidae; genus Episyrphus; species Episyrphus balteatus. The sequence continues at coordinate 41,591,055 of NC_079134.1, forward strand.
GTTAATCGTGCAAAACCGACATAAATGAAATTTTAGCAACTTCAAGCCATTATTTGATATTTGACAGGTCAAACTGTCACTAACCACCTCAAAAAGTACACTTGTTAAAATTTTGTGAATTTTTTAAAAAACATTGTATTTTAGAAAAAGAAGTTAATATATGTATGCATGAAGTACTTCTTAATAATTTACTGTAATAAGTTGGCTTAGAACGATTTTAGATTTTTCGGTATAAAACTTTAATTCAAAAAACCCAAAATGGGCAAAATGGCCTACTTAGTACTCGGGTAAAATGGCATACTTACTTTCACATTCCATTTTATAGTTACATAGTTACATACTTACTTTCACAATTTCATTTTTTGATAGTGAAAAAGGTTGCTAAATATAAACGATCTACAGAGAGGAAGTCCTGGACTGAGGAAAGTTATTGATTCCGTCCAAAATCTGGAAAAAAGCATCCAAGACATTCGAAGTTCCAAAAACTACAGTAAGGAGACGAGAAACCAACGTGAACAGCGTTTTGAATGACTCGCAGAAAGATTTGGGGGTGATTAAGCACCACTTGTTCCAAGAAAATGGAAAAGGAGCCCTTTGACTCGATTTTTCATTTAAAATCACGTATGTTTGGACAGTGTGCCATTTTACCCGGGTAAATTTGATCAGTGAAATTTGTAGACGTCTTGAAAATTACAAAATTTAAATACTTTCTGTAATTTTTTTAACTCGAAAAGCAAAAAAATGTGAGAGTAATATATTAAACTTTGAAAAGTAGGTATATATAGCATTTAAGTTTGAATGTTATTTAGTTTTCGAGATATGGGACATTTTCCTTAGGTGGGCCATTTTAGGCTACCTTCCCCTACTTAGTGGCCGAGTGTGGCCTTTAAGTTACTTTCAAGTTTTCAACAATTCGAATAAACTGCCCTCAAATTTAAGACACCGATACAAGAAGTGTGCATGTTCAAAAATAGAGACATGCCAATTGTACCTATGACAACGTAAAATTTCATTCAGAAAAAAGGTTTTTAGTATTTCAAGAACTTCATGTTCCCTCAAATGAGTTTTCTTTCCTACTTTTTTAATTCAAGAATGTCCTTATTCTTGACAATCCTTTCTAGAAATTCATCAAATCTCAATTTCTTGTTAAGAATCAATATATTTTCAATATGTATAGACTAGATATGTAGGTATATCAACTTCCAACAAAATTTGAAACTGACAGCATATTGATGTTTGACGTGTTGCTGATAAACAACCACTTGTGAAAACCCCTTACCTTGTCTTCAAGTCCAGAAATACACTTTATCCTAAAGGCTTGGCTATAGAGCTAATCAGTTTATCTTTCATATGAAATTTCATGAATATTATTGCTTCCAGAAATTACCTTTGCCACAAAAGCTTCAAATACATAACTTCTGTAGATTTTGATAGGTAGTCGAGCAAAATGCAAATCAAGTGAGCTGATTAGCAATTAATGCAACAATCGATTTTCCTCTCCTAATCAAATTCTAGCTCATCGACCGACGATCTGGGTTTAATCTTCAATTAAATTTGAACCAAATATAATCATAATAAAAAAAAATCCAAACCCATCCTGAGTTTATTTGAATAAACGTGCGCTCTGAAGTTGAAAATATCTCAATTATCACCCGAAAACAATGAAATTAGAAAATTTCACCTCAATTCCCTGTAGTTTCAATTAAATTTTAATATAATTTCACGGCCAATGATTTTAAACTTCAAAATCAATGGAACGAAACTTCATAAAAAACAGGAGAGGCAACAAAAATTCAACAAAAAATCAAACACCTTGAAAAAGTATAAAACTGCAATAAATCCAAAGGACTCATTTTAAAAAGTCTGCAAGGACATTGCCATCAGCCCAGCATCCAGAGAGATAACATTAAAATTTATCGACACAACCAGAGCTCCAGATGCTCTGTGTGTCTGCTCAAAAAAATAATAGCTCGAGATTACCTAGCAAATCCCAATTACATGAACTCTTCGATATCATTCAAGTGTGTTTAATTACATTGAGATATATTAGGGAATATTTTATACCACTACTCAAGAGATTACAATCTCGTAATTTGTAATTGCAGGTCTTATAATGAGATTAAGAGGGAAAGTGATTTTGTTTTTGTTTCAAGGACAACAGTTAGTATATTTGCAATCCATTAGAGAAACGAAAGAATTTAATATTTGTAGAGAATTTCCAGTGGAGATTTGTATAGATGGCTTAATTTCTTTGTTGAAATAAAGTTGGGGTTGTCACGTGCGTGTGGTATTGTCATTTTATTTCTTACATTTAATTAACAGAAATCTTTGTTATGTCTGTTAGCAGATTTTTAAATGCAATGTTATTTTCATTTTTAATACAAATTGTGACGTCTTCAAAACAGCTTGAGACGATTATATAAATAGAGGATTTTAAATTCAGGATTTACTGTCCTTCTTTCGATTAAGTTTTAAATTCATAACGTGGGTGATTTTTTTCTCAAAAAAAAACTTAATCGCATTTGCGTATTACTTAAAGAAAATCTGAAATCTAATACAGAAAATCTAAAAGTTTTCGGGTTTAAGGCAAACTTTACAATCATCAAAGCTTTTTACTTATCTAGCCTACACAATTGATGCTTAGTTTTGTTTTAAATCTTGAATAAGTTCCTAAAGGTAACGTGCTTTCTTAGGACCTATCACAGAATTAACTTCATCCTCGAAAAAAAAACACCCTTTCACCCATAATTATTTTATGATGTCTCTCGATTTTTACCCCAAAACCAACGTTTTTACCGAATTTCATTAGGGTGGCTCATCATTTTTTTTTTTTTTTTTTGATTAAAAAATCACTTTTTAAATTTAAACCCTGATATTTTTATAGATACTTTAAATTCTTGCTTCCAATCTCTAAAGTAACATACTTGCTGAATTTCAATAGGGTACCATTATTATTACATATACTTAGTTTTTGAAATAGACAGACAATTTCCTTACATCTAAAAAAACACCCTTTCGCATGAAAATAAATTACAGACTCATTGTATTTCCCCCAATATAATAAAGTTCATAAGAGTTCCATTGGTTTTATTCGACTTACCGTAGATTTTTCTTTCTTCCCAAAAAAACACCCTTTCACCTTTAATTTTTTTTAGACTGCTTAGATTCATGTTTTCTATATAATGTACCTCGAGCCACGGCCTAAACTACTGGAGCGATTTGCTTCAAACCTGGCAGTTAGTACCTTTGGGTGATTCCCTAGAGGACAAATTGAAATTTTTTTTAGAACCAAAACTAACGGTACCTGTCATATAACGGAAATAGAAAAGTTAATTTATTTCAAAAACGGCTCCAACGATTTTGATTAGAATTTTTCTGTTGAGTGTTACACATAAGAGCCTCCTTTTGAAAAAAAAAAACATTTTTGTACCGTTATTAGCCATAGAACGTTTTTTTTTTATTTATAAATTTCTCGTAAGCAACATAGCAGATTTAAAACAAATTTTGTATACAGAAACGTTAAGGACACGTAATTCAAAAATTTTATAAAATTGTCAAAAAACAAATTTTTGGATTTTTAAAACATATTTCAATTTTTTTTTGTTTGAAAAATCAATTTTTTGAAAACGGGTTGATGAATTTTTTTGAAACTTCGTTTTTACCTGTTGAAATTTTTTTTCTTAGAAATGCCATAACAATTTTTTTTTTGAAAAATTTTGGAAAATTTGTATACACAAAGATTATTTAAAAAAAACCCTTTCACAAGAAATAATTTTGTAGACTCTTTAGATTCTAAGTTCTTATAACAAAATAAAAGTTTTCATCAAGTTAAAAAAATATTAACAAAAATTTATGTCAGCTGTTATGATACCTTTCTCGCTTAAAAAAAAAACCCTTTCACCAAAAATATTTTTAGGAACTTTATAAAGTTCAATAACCTTTCTTAAAGCAATCATATTGACTTTTTTTCACTGTTTTATTTTTTACATTCACCACCTCCACCAATTTTTTTCCACCAATTTTTTGATTCTTGGTTCTTAGTCCAAAAGCAAACTTTTTGTCAAGTTTCATGAGGGTAAAAACTTTTGTTTTTAAATACCATTTTTACCTGTACTAAGGGTAATCAGAGGCGAATTTAGAAAAAGGTCAAAGCGCTTCTTTCTAATCTAAACAAAAAGTGATAAGTGATATTGGAAAGTCATTATTGGTTTATCTAAAACTAGAAGAATGTTGCCGTCATATGCTCTTTGTTTTATCCTGATAGATACGATCATTTTTTACTGAGATACTACTAAAAAAATCACGAATTTTTTGTGTTCCCTTAATTTTTTGGGCTAGTGTAGTTTTGTGTACAGTAGAGTGGAGTGAAAAAACATGTTTTTCGATTTTCGTGTGTCCTGTATTATATATCGTTGATCCTTGACCTAAAAAGTGCACAGCCAAAATTTTAGCCAATTATGACAACATCTAGAGGTGGCGCACTCGACTTGAAAAAGAGGCTTATTTCAAAAACGTAAAAACAACACTGTTTTTAATTTTTTTTTTAAATTTTAGTTTTTAATTAAATACATAAATAGACATAGAAGCAATAAATTAAATTAGCTAAAATTATAAATGTTTCTATAAGCAGTCTTTGGGTACTATTTTTGGCTAAAAAATTCAGATTCGGTTTCAAAAAAATTGAAAATTTTGCCCGAATTTGATCTTAGTTGTATGTAACCATTTCTTGGCTTGTGCTTACAAATAAAATTGCAGCTTCATTAACAAGCTTAACATATTCTTTTTACATACTGGGTTGGGCAAAAAACCTTCTTAAAGTACAACATATTGCTTTCTTAAGATTTAAATTTTTTTTTTTCATTCAAGTCTAGTGCGCCACCTCAAGATGTTGACATAATTGACTAAAATTTTGGTTGTGTACATTTTAGATCATGGACTAACGATTGATAATACAGGACACGCAAAAATCGAAAAAAAGGTTTTTTCACTCTACCCTAGTGTACAGTACAGGCTATATTTGTTTTAACCCAGAATCTCGGTTGTGAAAATCAGGAAAATGTTTAAAAAGACCAAATTTTGACGTCGCACGGTTGTCCAAAATGACTTATCTCGTTGCAAAAATCATAACTTTTGAACGGATTGAGTTAGCGGTACAATTTTTTTTTTTATTTGAAGGACATTTCTAGGGCTGTTATACCAACGAATTTCAATAAAATTATTTCACAGGGTGTTTCGGAATCATCGGCCAAAAACAGATTTTCTTTTAAAAAAAAGTTTAAATTAAAATTGGTGCGCATGCTTGCGCACTGCCGAGATTTTGTACTTTGAAAAAAAAATGAAGGCAGAAGGAACAGATTTTCTTTAAAAAAAAATGTTTAAATTAAAATTGGTATGCCATTTTGTAGAAATCACTAATCCACATCTAAAAACAAAATTTCAAAAAAATACAATGTCCCGTTTTCGAAAATTTTATTTTTCAAAAAAAAATTTCAAAATTTTTTTAAAAATCCAAAATTTATTTTTTTTAAAATTTTATTTTTGGCTTATATTTGAGTTATATAAGTGCTTCTTCACAAAAAGTTTCGTTGAAATCGAATAAGCCGTTTCGGAGAATATCGGATTTAAAAAAAACCGTTCTATGGCAGGTACCGTTAATAATGATTTTCCAAAAAAACTTTTTTCATTAGAAGATAGACCTTGTTTTCAAACTTACATTTGAATTTTTTAAACAAAATCGTTGGAGCCGTTTTTGAGCAATTACAGCTTTACTGAAATTGCTGTATGACAAGTACCGTTATTTTTGGCCCAAAAAAATTAATTCCAAAAATACCTCTGGAGGGTCTAAAAAAAATGCTACATACCAAATTTGAAGTCAATCGGTCCATCCGTTTAGGCTGTAGATCCTTATACAGACAGACAGACGGACTTCCGGGACCAACTTTTTTGGCATTCTCTATAATCGTAATATCATGGAAAAGTGTAATCTGAACTTTTTTTAGATGTGAATTAGTGATTTCTACAAAATGGCATACCAATTTTAATTTGAATATTTTTTTTTTTTAAGAAAATCGGTTTTCGACCGATGATTCCTAAACACCCTGTAAAACAATTTTCTTGAAATTCATTGGTGTAACAGCCCTGGAAATTTCCTTCAAATTAAAAAAAACACTGTACCGCTACCTCAATCCGTTCAAAAGTTATGATTTTTGCAACGAGATAAGTCATTTTGGACAACAGTGCGTCGCTTATGGGGGAACATATTTCATCCAGAAAATTTATCAATATTAATTTTCGATTAGTTCCAAGTGTTATTGCCAACTATATTCGCTTTCGAACAATGATACGTAAATGTTTTTTTCTCACAGCAATGTAATGAGTTTTTAGAATGCTATTATATAAATTTTACGAAAAAAAAAAAAACTGTACCTAATTCTTGTACAAGTCCAAAACATGTAAAGATGTGCTGTTAACTGTTTCTTAAAATGACCATTTCACGATGATTAAAGATTTTAAGGCTTTTTTATGTTCATTAAGTTTTATCAAATTACAACTAAGTTAAATACTTTTTTATTTGTATTTTAATACATTCTGAAAACTATATAAGAAATGGTCAGATTAGGTAAACTCTGTCAGTACAGATTAATTGATTGATTCATTAGATACACCACAACGAGTATGAACTTTTGCAAGTACTTAATTTTGTCGTCTGCTGTAGTGTTTGTAGTTTTTGCTCAGGAACGAATTAAAAATTCAAACTTGAATTGTAAACATCACGTCAACAATACTGAAAGTGAACTAGCTCGTAGAACTATTGAAAGTATTAAGCAAACCTTTAAAAATGAACAAAAAGGAGATTTTAATAATGCAAAAGTTGTTTTAAAAAATGGTTTTATAAATTCTGTATACGCTTTCTCAGCTGCTGATAATAAGATTACTACTGGATTCAAGACTGCAGAGATATTACTTCTCAATGGAACTGAAATAGCAGCGGAAGAAGTCCAAAAAGCTAGTGAAGATGCTCAAAGTTTGATATACGATGCAGGAGTGCTTATATTTCAAGCTCTTGGAGAAGCATTGGCTCTAACCAATGAATCAGCTAAACAAGGTCTTGCAGAAGCCAGTCAACAGATTCAAACGGTTGGATTAGAAATACACAACCAAATAAGAATTTCTAGTAGTCGAATAAATGAAAGTATCAGTGTTGGAGCAGAGGCAGTGCAAGAAGCAATCAATATTTCTCGTCAAGCTATCAAAAGTGTTATTGGTGCTGGCTATAACGCTATTCAAATTTCTCACCAACAAGCATTAAAAGCCATCACTGAAGGTGACAAAATGCTCTTTCAGAGTGAAGATAAGACCGTTAAAAATAATAATACCGAAGCAGCAGCTAAAGATCTTGATGCTTTTGCTATCCTATCTCAAATTAACAGAGTTGCTGCAAATTCAATTAAAGAGGGCGCTAGTGCTGATAAAGTCAACAAATTAAAAGAATTACTAATTGATTCAATCGGTGATCTTGTTGTTTATTCATCTGACGAAAGAGATTATTTCGCTGATATTCACAAATTAGCAGACACTGATCTGTTGTTGGCAAAGAATGTATTTTTAAAAGAAAATAAAGCAACCGATATGAAAATGCAGGCAGCAATTGCTAACATTTTCTTGAATCTTGGAGCTGCAGGGCTTTATTTGGATTGCTTATTGAAGAAACAAATAGAAATTGCTATTAGGACTGTTAAATACGGAAATATTGAGATGACTTCTGGAAGAAAAACTGCTGTAGATTTAACCATGCTTGGAATTGGATTACCAGAAACCGTTCGTAGTTTGGCATTACGTGCTGCAGTAGAGAGCGGAAGGCATGGGAAACTTATTCTCTTTAAAAGAATTGCAGAAGCTGCAAAGATTGTCTTCGGCGTGTTCTAAAGTAAAACTGCTGTTATTTTTTGTTCAAAACTGCTTCATAAATCATATTTAAAAAAATCCGGTTTACGGGCGATGATTTTACGTGATAACGTTGTAAGAAAACAGGTTGTGTGCTTTTATTTAAAATGATTGACTCATTGAAGCGTTTATTTATTTCAAACAATCATAATTTACAAGAAAAAGCTAAAAATAAATTACCTTTTTTCTTTTCTCATTACATCAATTTTTTTTTATTTTAAAAGCTTACAAAAAAAATTATACCAAATAAAAAGCCAAATATTTCTTCTAAAGAATAAAACCATTTTTAATTTTTTACAATGCGCAAAAAGTATTAAAATAATTTATTAAAAACAATCATTTCTTATGAAAAAAGTGAAAAAATCACTTCCATCACCCAAAAATCCAGTTTTTTGATACAACAACCTATAATAAATTTTATACTACCTGAAAGCTTATTGCTTCAGCTCAAATTATGTATATCGATCATGTCTATAAGACATCTACAAAAAGAGCTAGAATTTTCTGAACTTCATCAAAAAAGCAAAAAAAAACATATAATTTTATCTTCTCACGCTATTGAATCAATATTTTTCAATGACAACCTATACAAAATTTTACATCATGTGAAAGCTTATTATTTCACCTTTCAAATGACGTTTCAATCTTATTTCTGCGATGCCTAGAAAAAAATTTAGATTTTTTTAAAGCCAACCAAGTTCGCAAGTTTTTTTTAATTTTACATTGTGTAGCTTGTACTGAATGTATAGTTATGTTTGATTAATCAAATGAAAGGTAATTTCATTAGGATACTCAATAAAGTTAAATCAAATTTGTATCTGCTCTAGATCAAAAGATATAACCTGTTGAAAAAAAAAACTTTATTTTAACGTTATCTCAAAATTGTGTTTGTGAAATTGATTGAAATTTCAAATATAGTCCTGTCTATTATCTATCTACAATACAAATTGCATTCATTTATCTGTTGAAGAAAAAAAGGTAAAAATACAAAACGGTTAAGAAACGGTAAAAAAAACTTGGGACAAAAAAAACTTGTTTTTCCCGTTATTCGGTCAAAAATCAATTTTTTACACATGTATGCGCATAGACTGGATGTTCTATTCTATTCTATTGAAATTTTTTAAACGCTACGAAAAATTTAAAAAAATAAAAACTCACCCGAAAATACCCCAAAATAAGTTTTTCGAAACGAAGAGACTTAAAAAAAATCCGTATACGACCCCTAACGTGTTTTTTTTATAATCATTTAAATTGTCAAAAAAAATGTCCCCTACCTATAATCACTTATTCGTCAAAGGTCTACCTCAGGTTTTAGTTTTAGAAAACCAAATATTGCTTGGTTTTGAAATTTTATAGAATTTTTTCAATACCCTTGTCAGTCTTGCAATGAATTAATCTATCGATTAAAAAAAACTCAACTCTTTATATTGTCTATATTGTCGCGTTATTAAAATAGCCAATTTTTTGCAATTTTGTTTTACCCCTATTTACCCTATTAAATGACGGAATTTTTAAAAATCCTTCATTTGTATTGAGCTTTAGGTTATTATATTTCAAATAAGCTATAAAAGATATTTGTATTTCTACTAGTTTATTTAAAATTTTGAATTGAAATTTTTTCCGCAAAATTTCAAGTGGAACGGGAGAAAATGGCGTCACTTTTTTGTAGTGGCTGCCCTGGTTCATCGATTTATAAGACGTTATCACGTCAAAAAATTTAACATAAAAATAAAATTTTTATTTTTCTCAGAATGACATCGTAAAATACCTATACTTATTCTTGCAAAATAAAAATATAATATAAACTCACTTAAGCTCCCTGAAACTCATGTGTCGAAAGTCATATTATAGTTTTAAGGTTAAAATTCATACGATGTACATTTCTGTGCAGAGAACTGACACATAAATGCAGATAGACAGACCAACTTGTGGAAATACAAACTTTCTTCCTGAAAAATTAAATTAAATTCCTTCGCAAAAGAATAAAAACCTC